>NW_028237770.1:0-108541 GCF_034619465.1 Leptosomus discolor
CGCGCCGCCGTGCTGCTGCCGGGCACGCGTTTGCCCGGCACGCGCTTGCCCCGCCCACCACCGACGCGCCGGAGGGGCCGGAGCCGGCGCGCGAACGGGCAGAGGGCGAGGGGCGGAGCGGCAGCGGGGCTGCCTTACCGGGAGGCAGCAGACGGCGCCAGGCAGCCCCCGCGGTGTCGCATGGCCGCTGCGGGCGAACGGCAGCGTGGAAACAGCGAACGACACCGCGGGTCGGGGCTGCAGTACCTGCCCTTGGCCGCATGGTGGCAGCAGAGCGCCGCAAAGCGAACTGAAACGCGCAGAAAGCCCATTTAAGAAGCGCGGGCTCTGAGGAAATCCGGGGGCGATGGACAGAAAAGGCAGCGAACGTGCCCCTCCAGCCCGTATCCGGGGCTACACTGCAACAGCTGCCCTGTCCCCCGATGACCCCTCACTAGCCAGGGAGGGGCGTCGAGAAAAGGGGAGGAGACCTGCGGGTCGAAGTGAAATCGGGTTTAACGAGACAGCACCACTACCAACAGAGGCATGCAAAGTTACACTGGGCCAAATGAACGTGCAGCAGCCACGATCGACAGGAGAGGGGTCCTCGGGAGCAAGGAGAAGCAGGGAAAGGAGAGAGCCCTGCAGGAGCCCCGCGGGAGATCCCCTTCCTCAGCAAACCTTCCCCCTTTATACTGAGCATGACACAGTGGTCTGGGCTACACCTGTAGCTGACTCAAACTGCTAACAGCCTGCTGAGCATTGCTGGGCTGTGATTCTGGACCAGCCAAACCGTGACGGCAAAACACAGACAGGCAAGGCTGTAGACAGAAACTTTTAAAAGCGATGGGGATTAAGGAAATAAGGGAAAAAAATAAAAATAGTAATGGAGAAGTAGAAAGAAAAATCTGTAAAGCAAAGGCACTGAAGAAAAAGAAAAAGTTAAAACTTAAGATATCAAAAAGCAAAGAGTAGATGTAGAAAATACAGTGTAAGCAATAGGGATTAGGGAAATAAAGGGGAAAGATATAAAAATACAGAAAGTGACAGCCAACAAAAATGGAGACAGAGAAAGAAAAATTTAAAAGGATGGTGGTGAGGAAAGATAAGGCATAATTAAAAAATAAAGACAGGATGTGGGATAAAAGTAGATAGAAATCTTTAAGAGCAACAGGGTACAAGAAACAGAAATAATTTAAAAATAGGGTCGGGGAG
Organism: Leptosomus discolor; assembly: GCF_034619465.1. Taxonomy (NCBI): domain Eukaryota; kingdom Metazoa; phylum Chordata; class Aves; order Leptosomiformes; family Leptosomidae; genus Leptosomus; species Leptosomus discolor. Next base: position 1,195 of record NW_028237770.1, read on the forward strand.
GTGGATAGAAGAAAATTGAGGAAGAATTTTTTTTTTTTTTTTTAAGTGAGAGCATACAGGACAGAGAGAGGAATTAAAAAGGAGGGACAGGGTGCCAGAGGGAGGGAAAATGAGAAAGAGAAATTGCAATGCAGTGAGGCACAAGAAACACGGGAAAGCATTAAGAAATTGGGAGAGGGAGCCAGAAAATGGGACACCATGAACAAGAGAGGGCTGGAGAGGGGGACAAGGGTGTAGAGAGGAGAGCTGAGAGATTGCACCAGAAAATAGGGACCGAGAGACAAATCGGAGAGATGGGGAGTGAGGCAGAAGGGACTGACGAGACAGAGGCAAAACAAGGGCCGGGGACAAATTCTAAAGCAACAGGGAAAAAGAAACATAGGCAAGAAATTAAAAATAGAAACAGGGAGCCAAATAGAAACACATGTAGAACAAATATTTCAAAAAGCGATGGAGTACGGGAAACACAGGCAAGAAATAACACATGGGGGCAGGGTGACAGATGGAAGAAGCAAAACTGAAGAAGTGGTTGGGTAGAGGACACAGAGGGAAGAATTAAGAACTAGAGTCAGGGAGATGGACAGAGGGAAAAGCAGAAAGAATATTTTAAATGTGAAAGGGTACAAGAATTAAAAGAATAGGTATATGGACCTGCGTAAAGGGATGCAGGCAAAAATGTGAAAAACAACAAGATACGAGAAACAGGCAAGAAATTAAAATTAGGTCAGGGAGGGGGAGAGCAAGAGAGAGGTTGCAAGAAAATTTAAAAAGCGACTGGGTTCAAGAGACTTAAGTGAGAAGTTAAAAGACAGGAACGGAGAGGTAGAAACTTTCAAAAGCAATGGGGTACAAGAAACATGCAAGGAGGAAAAAACAGGAACAGAGAGCCCAGTAGAAGCAAACTGCCATGGGTTGACCTTGGCTGGCTGTTGAGTGCCCACCAAGGTGCTCCATCACTTCCTTTCCTCAACCAGAGGAAGAAAATACAACAAAAGCGCTAGTGGAAACCCACCACACTTCCCACAATCAACAGGGACCTGGATAAATGGAGGCAGGGAGAGAGGGAGACCTAGAAATGCCCTTTTCACAAGCAATAGGGCAGAATGAGAACAGAGCTCGTGGGGTGCCAGGAAGGAAACGACATAGAAAGGAAAGGTAGAAGGTGACACTTTACAGGGCAATGCTAGCAAAAGAGCAAAAAGCTTTGGGGAACTAGACAGCCTGAAAGGCAGACAGAGGCAGGGACAGGCAAGGAGGCAGGCAGAGATCCAGAGAACCGGGGCAGGGATGGCCCTGGACACACACGAGGGGACACGTGGCTCCTGGTGACAACGGCAGACCTTCACCGCCCCGAGGCTTTTCTTTCTGTCTCTGCCCCTTCCTCCTCCACAGTGCCAGCTGCCTGACCTTAGGAGCAGGCGGTGGGTGACTCAATGCACTTCTCTCACGAGGTTTCCTGGACATGCAGCAGCTCACACGTGTGCAGCCAACAGAGGCGCCAAGGTCCTGGTGCTGTGTTATGGTGGCATTCTCTGTTGTGGATGGGTGGGAGGGATCCTTCCTTGCCACAGGGACCAGCTGGAGACAGTTGCCTGTGGAAGCCCCTTGGTTTGACTCCTCAGCCAGCTCCTGCAGGCAGGCATGCCCAGGCAGCCCCCTTCATAGCCCAAAGTAGGGCCAGCCCCATCATTAGCCTCAGTGGCCACACCTGCCCCAGCTGGAGCCCATCAGGAACAGGTGCCTGGGCAAAGCCCCACAGCACATGGCCCCCTCCCCGGCACCTGCCCACAGCCACGAGCTCTGCACCCAGGGGCTTGAATACCATCCAGGGGCACAGAGGAGGCAGGAAAAGTTTACTCACCTCTGCCCAGAACAAATCCTGGCACTGAGCTGGCTACAAGGCTCGGTGTGCAAACACAGCAAACGCAGCAGGAGAGAAGGGAAAAAGCAGGAGGAAGGTAGAGAAGAGGTGGGGGACAGGCAGCCAGTAAACGGGATGCTGCAAACAGGAGAGGGACAGGGAGCAGGACAGTAGCATAGAGAGAGGAGTACTGGGACACTGAGCAAAAAACCCAGGGAGAGATGGAGGAATACATAAGAGCGAGGAGGAGCAGGAGAGAGAGGCCAAAGGGACCAGCAGGACCACAAGGCAGGGACAAGACAAGGGACAGGGAAATATTGTAAAGCAATAGGGGAAAAGAAACAGAGGCAAGAACTAACACATAGGGTCAGGAAGACAAAAAGAGGGAGCCTTACAAAGACAATGTAAAAAGTGACACCATTTCCACCCCCGTCTTGACTTCCACATTTTCCCTGACTTCGCACCCCATCTCAGCCTCCACTTTCTTCCAGCCCTGCCTCTCCCCCTGGCTTGAGGGGAAGCCCCAGTGCAATCAGGAAGGTGTTAGGCTGTCCATCAGGCTCCCACAGCAAAGGGGCCAGGACAGAAAGCCATTGCTGGCCCTCCCCATCCCTGGGCAGCCCTTTCCCAGGCAGCAGAAGGAGCGGCAGGCAGGGCAGCAGAGGTGGACCGGGACACACACAGGAGAACGTGTGACTCACCCCAGCTCCTGGCACCAGCTCAGATCTTCAGCACCCCAACACTTTTCTCTCAACTCCCCTCCACCGCCAGGCTGGCCAGCGGCTCACACACACAGCCGATGCAGGCACCAAGCTGCCAGCAATGTGTGCTGGTGGTCTGCTCCATCATGGACAGCTCAGGGGGATCCTTCCTTACCACAGGGACCAGCCATTCCATTCTGGAGGTAGCTCCAGCTACCTCCTCAGCCAGTTCCCCTTTATCAGCTCCCTCAGGCAGCCCCTTTATAGCCCACAGGAGGGCCGGCCCTGTTATTAGCCCCACTGGCCACACCTGGAGCCCATCAGGAACAGGGGCCACAGGCAAGAACAAGCACCCAGGGACAAGGAGCTCTGAAGAGGGAGATGTAGGAAGAAAATGTAAAAAGCAATACTGCTTTTCCACTCTCCCACCCACCCCTGCCCTTGGGAAAGCCTGATGGAAACCATGAGACTTCAGGGTGTCCCTGCTGGGTGCCCCTCATTCCCCCTGATATCTACTGGTGATGGCATTTTGGGCCCAAGGAAGTGCCAGAGCGAAGTTTGGAATGCAAACAGTTTGTTTAAAACAGTTTGCATCTGGAGCAGCAGTTCTTGTAGTGGTGGGGGCAAGGCAGGTGCATGGAGCAGGGACAAGGGGAGGGGGACACAAAACATGGTAATGGGAGGCAGGTGCAAGGCACACCCATGGTGGGGGGGCGGGGGGGGGGAGGAAGGCAGGTGCACAGGGGGAGGATAGGGTGTGAGCTATGCACACCCATAAAGTGGGTACAAAAATCTGTCAGGGATAACCTGATTGAGGAAGATGAAGTTGACCTTGACAGCATTCCAGTATACCCTTGAAAAGACAGAAGAAGTGGATGAACAATGTTGTAAACAAGTTTGAGGAAGTTATAAGAGATTGAGCAAGAAGAGACTGAGCAAGTAATACCACAGAGCAGAAACTTGGCAAGAGAACAGTAGGTACAGTGAGAAATACAGTAGGAGCTCCAGCCAATCATTATGTGAATGGAGGTGAATGGACAAAGCTATTGAGCGAATCATTTTAGCAGCCTTAGTGCATGAACAGGTGGACAGATAAGAAAGGTTATAAAAGGGTACGCTTTTTCTGCTGCACCATCTCAGCCATCTTGGTTTTTGCAACTTAATAAAGACTGCCTTCTTACATATACTCTTGTCGTTGTCCATCCCTACCATGAAAAAAAGCAGGCAAGGCAGGCCCATGGGAGGCAGGGACATGACAAGTAGGGCCAGGCACACACACGGGAGTCAAGGCCACAAAGATCGGGGTGGCATGGGAAAAACCCCACCTGAAGGCAGAGACAGGGGTATGGGGGGGGCATAGACAGGTGCAGATGTGGTGCACATCCTCATGCTACTCGATAATCTCACCTTCAGTCCTAGGAAAGGAAATGGGATCACAAACCCTTGTCACAAAAAACAAGTTGCCATCCTGCAGGAAGTTCAGAATTCCAGGAAAATCCAGTGCACCTATGTCTTGGTTTGAAAGACAGGTGTCTGTGGAGGAAGGCAGGAGCCTCCCTTGAAATGGAAAGTGCAACCCCCCTCCCTCCAAATTATTATAATTTTGAAATTAACGGGCGTTCAGGCAAAGATACGGGGAATAGGAATAACAGTTCTTTACTAATATATATATATATATATATATAAAAAACACAAGGCAGGGAAAAAACAAACAACCCACTGGTTTACACTGACAGAGTCAGGAATACAACCTGACACCCTGTTAGGGTGGCAGTAGCAGTCCGATAAGATGCTGGCTGCAGTCCTCCTGAAGCGATGGATGTAGTTCTGTGGAAGCAGCAATCAGGTAAAAGAGTCTGGTCTTCCTCCGAAGGTCCAGTGGTAGGTAGGTAGCTCTTGTCCTCTGGAACTCCAGTGGGGGGAAAAGCTCCTCTGGGAATCCACTGGAAGAAGGCTGCTAGGGTGTTCAAAATCTCTGTTTTTATTTGGCATGGACTGCTTGGCTCCTTCCCCCCCGCCCCCCCCACCCCCGGGCGGAGCATCTCACAATGGGATGGGGAGTCGTGAGGCAGTTCCTTGATGGGCCATTAACAGGAGATAGTCCAGGAGCGAGTTATCGATGAGTCAGGCGATAAGGCATTGTTGTGCCCAGTAACAGGAGATAGTCCGGGGGGGGGAGGCAGAGAGCACCGCCCCACCTGGTCTCAACAGCTCCTGAAGATGGTAATAGAATATTTTTTTCTTTTGGCACATTTTGCACTGTAACCCAGGACAACCTAGAACAAAACCACAGCAAAACTGTCAGTTAAAAAAGCTGTGTGTTTTAGAACCCTCTCATCACCCCTTAACACTCCGTATGAAACTGCTGACAAATAATAAAAAAAAAAAGCCCAAGCTGCATCCCAGGGCTCTCTCTACTGTGGGTGCTGCTGGAGCTTGCCCAATCCCACAGCTCTCACCTCGCCCAGAAGGAGCTCCCTGGGCAGAGCCCGGGACTCATCTACCCCAGGCCCCGCCCACTGCCTTTCCAAACATCCCCCGGGGAAGGGGCCGCCGCGGGGCACAAAGGTGAGAGCGTCCGGTGCGTAGCCCACTCACTGTAGGCGGTAGCAGGAGAGAGCGCGGCAGCGCGCACCCGGAGCTGCAGTACCGTCTTTTGGTCACAGGGTGGCAGCAGGGTGCGCGGCAGCGCCGCCGGGGCTGCATAACCGCTTTTTGGTCACAGGGTGGCAGCAGGGAGCGCGGAAAGCTCCGCTGGGCCTGCAGTACCGACTTTCGGTCACAGGGTGGCAGCAGGGAGCGCGGCAGCGCCTTCGGGACTGCAGTACTGCTTTTCGGTCACAGGGTGGCAGCAGGGAGTGCGGCAGCGCCTTCGGGACTGCAGTACTGCTTTTCGGTCACAGGGTGGCAGCAGGGAGCGCGGCAGCGCCTTCGGGACTGCAGTACTGCTTTTCGGTCACATGGTGGCAGCAGAGAGCGCCACAAATCGGTGTCACCGCACACGCGCGTGTACCACGCCCCAGTACCCAACCCTAGTCAAATCGTGGTAGCAGAGCGCGCCGCAGGCGGCCGCCAGCGCGCATGCGCGTACCCCGGCCTGCAGTACCGCACACCCCCCACGCGCAGGCAGCACAAAGCGCCGTTTCACGCAGCACCCCCGTGCGGTCACAGCGGCGCAGCAGCACCTGCGTCTTTCTCTGACACTGGGGGTACAGGGGGACCCGGAGAGGGGTGGGGGATGACCGACACCAACGGCTCTCCCCGGCATAACCCACAGACGAGCACTCACCTGCCACAGCCCACGAGACAGAATCCATGCTCGATGCCTGCCCCCCGCCGGATCATCGACGCCGGCTGCCGCACAGCAGAGGGGTGGCAGGGCGTCCGCCAAAGGACAGTGCCATGGCTCTTGCTCGCACTCGGCTCTGCCACATTCCCCGTCTCGGACCACGCCCGGACGGGCTCCCCAGAGCAACAACTGCCCCTTTCCCCACCGGACAGCCGTGGCAGAAAGCTTGGACAGAGACAGAGCTGGCCCCGCGGGGCGAGAGCGCTGAGCCACCGGCAGGCAAACCTGGGGGGGGGGGGGGGGGGGGGGCGAGCTGCTGCGCAGCACCGGACACTCACAGCAAGACATCGGGAAACAAAAGGCCCCAGCCATAGTTCAGCACATTAGAAGAACAACACAGAAGCAAGGAGAGGAATTCAATAGAACGAGGGACAGGAGAGCAGTCGAACTGAAGGAGACCAGCCCGAAATACAGACACATCCTCTACAAACCAGAGTGATTTGAATACTTAACACTCCATAGAAAGACAAACAGATACGATTTCCAACCCCTTCTTAGCAGAAAAGCAACTGCTCTTGCTCATGTTTGATGCCCTTCCTTAGAGCGCTGCTGCAGAACAAGGCTGTACACCCCCATCTAGATCTATGCTTACACCTGTCTCCAAAATACACAGTTGTTATTTGACTCTGCTCCTGCCCCACCTTGTTCTATCATGTCACATGATTAGAAACCAAGTACTTCAGAGCGCTCTGTCAAAACACAGGGAAGAAACTCAGTAACATGCAGCTGCCTCTGGCTTGGAAAGAGTTAGAGAAACCCCTGACCGCTTAAGTACACCTCATACATTACATGCTGTACTGATTCGGCAGCGAGTTTAAACCGCGTTAGTCATTCTGCCAATTATACAATTTTAACTTTCTCTAGAGTTTCATATATGACAGGAAAAGATCAGTGAAATAATAGATCCCCCACATGGTTTTACTCATTAAAAAGAAAAAAAAAAGAAATTCAAATCCCCAGGGCTGCAACAGGTAAGGCCACCGAACAGGACTGGCAGATGCACTAAGGCTTCTGGCTGTACCAAAGCACGCAGAGGAACATTTTTTAATCGTATCTCGACCGTTGCAACCAAGAATGTAAAGACCAGCGACGCCATCCACTTTTGGAACACTTGCTGTGCTTCAGTCTTTGGAAACAAATTGACTTTGCTGTTGTTTTGTTTTTCAAAAGAGGGCAAAAAGTCTCACTGCTCATGACTTCTACAGCCAAGCACACAGAGTCCGACAGGCAGTTCGTACAACGCAATTTCTTTGAAGGAGAAAGATTTCCATTCCAGGAAAATCCCTTTTCCAACTGAAATCAAAGTTACGCACTGCAGGACAACGGTCCCTGGTCCCTCAGCTTCGCTTCCAGAGGGCTGGGGATCCGCGTCCATCCTCAGCAGAAACCACATCAACTAACCTGATTACTCCTGCAGTTGCCACGTTCCTCCTCATCGCCTACAGAAAAAAAAAAAAAAAAAACCACACACACCGCTGACAGTGGTAGCTGTCACACGGGTCACCACAGACCTCCTCGAAACACCCTCCTCCTCAAAAGGAACGTGGTCTTCCGCTCAACTGCTCCGCACCGATTCCCGTGTTGGACGCTGCAGCTGTCATCGCTTGCGGCCCCCCTAAGGTAGCAACAGACAGAGAAATACCGTCACGCTTGGGAGAAATCACCAGCCCCACGCTCCTCCTTGCTGCTCCTTAGCTCACCACCTCAAAAGCTCACCCAACTCCAAAGGCAGCTGCGTAACACCTGCACAAACGCACAGAAACGCTTGACCGAGCTGCCGCAGGATGCTCCGCTCTTGGACGCCGGCCCGGCTGACAACCGCCTCGCCTCCTCAGGCCGCTGGTCGGCGCGCAGCTTCGCCCCTCCGAGGCTATGTGCGTGACCTGCGAAAGCCAAAACAAAAGGCACGTGCTGAGATACCGCCCGAAACCACAGCCTGCCCGTGCCCATTCCCCTCTCCTCCTCCTCTACCTCGGCCGCCCACCCACCCTACCTCTGCCAGCTGCCGCGTTGAGGCTCCGGTACCACCTGTAAAACACAACCCATAAGGGATGCTTATAAACTTCACAAACGACACAACGCCTGAAAAGTAACTTCTCTGCTGCAGCCCACCAGTCCCAGCTCACCTCGCCCCAGCCACCCGCAGTGCCGATACCCTGCTTCGCTCGCTACTTCGTGCCTTTGGAATACAACAAACCTACCAAGACCTGTCAGCTGCTCACACAGCCATCGGCCGCATCTGCCCGCTGACACTGCGTGCCAACCCACCTTCTTATGGCCGCTCCCCCGCCCCTCCTCTAACCCTTTGGTGCACGGCTCGTCTCACTGCATCTGAAAACGGCATCGAACGAGTCACCCGGCTGCGGAGCAACAGCTTAACGGTTCCGGAGATCTCCTTTCCATGTAGGAATACCCTCTAGACTCCAACAACAGCCAGCCAGCCATCACAGAAAACCAAAGCCAAAGCAACACCTGGCCCTACGCGTACGACCCTTAGCACCTTCCACCCCGGAAGTCAAATGCCACGGCCCCTGACGAAAAGATACGGCCGCGGCCGCAACCGCAACGGTGGACGCGCGAGAAGCCGGGCCCCAAGACCCAACATCCACAGGATGCGGAGAAGTCGTCGTCCCAGAAGAGGGCTCCGTGAGAACAGACCGCTCGACAGCGGATACCCCAGCGCATCCTGGACCACTCGTCACCTTCTCGGACACGAGACATGCTGGACAGATCTGTGTGTGGAGCTTCTCGCGCGAGACGGGGAGCGCTCGGTCGGCGGTACCCCGGTGAGTCGAGGAGCACGAGACCCTCGGTGCGGCTACCGATGCGCCCGCCTACCGCAAAAGAATAAACCTCCGGAGCATTGAGACCTCATTAATGTGCAGTATAGCGCACACGGAACAAGCACCACCGACCGCCTCCTTACCACTGAACCCCTCAAGGAATCACAGCGGCGGTCAGCTGACGGAAAAACCATGGCGGCTGAAAGATCTAACACAGGCACCTTACAACCACAGAAACCGGTGCTAAACACACAACAGGTGAAAAACTACACGGAAACATAACTGCTGTGACCGGCACTACGACACGTCTCATCAGGCGCGTCATGAAAAAGTCAGAAACGGAGTCATGGGAAGGCTCGCGTGCCCGGGCCTACGACAGAAGACAGACCCTGGCTGGAGACTGTTACCAGCGCAAAGAACGCAGACCCTCTTCTCTGAGAAGTTCTGGGGAAGATGCCTTCTCGAGAAACTCTCAAGCTCCGTATACAGGCGAGTACAAGATGCTCACCCTAACCCTCGCTGGACAATTTCACCATCAGTCCTATTAAGAGAGAAAAAAGAGCATAGATCAAGACATCAGCAACTTACACAGCACACAGTAAAAACGGTGGGGAAAAAAAACAAGGTTCCATCTCCCATAGTCAGGAATTCCAGAAAAATGCAATGCATCTAAAATTTAAAAAAAAAAAATGGCAGGCTATTAAACCATTTTGCCACCCCCAAACCCTCAGCGGAAAACCGCCAGCCTGAAACAACAAAAACAACTGCATAAAAGGGTACTTCCTACTATGCCTACAGCCGAACCTCGGCCGGTCTCGAAACTCTTCCCTCACACCGACGCCTCCGCTTCTTGCCGTGAGCAAACCCCCGACGCCCGCGCAGCCCAGCCGGCTCCAAGAGCTGCCGCCAGCGACCAGACCAGCGGAGCGCCCGCAGCGCAGCAGCCCCGGAGCAGAACGGGCTCCCTGTGCAGAGGCCAGGGCTCGTACACCCGGGGCCCTGCTCACCACCCTTCCTGCAATCCCCTGGGAAAGGGGCTGGGGCGACCCCCAGCAGACACAAGGGCGGCCGGAGGAGCAGCGGGGAGTTTCCTCACCTGCCTCCGTGTCACGGGGTACAAAGCACTGAGCAAAGACAGCGACCCGTACCGCAAAGGCCGATACCTGCTCTTCTACTGCAGGTATCTGCGGCACCAGCAACGTGACCGGGCAGGGAATTAAACTAACGGAACCGCTTTAACTGGGAGAATAAGGACACAAACCTGAGCCAGGTGCAGTCAGCAACATCCCCGGGGAGGAACCGGCAACCAAGTCCTCAGCGCTGCCCCTGGGAGACACAAAGAACGGCCAACTGTTGTCCACAGCGACGGCCACCCCTTTCCCCAGGCAGGAACCCCTCCTTCTGCAGGAGCTCCTGGAGACGCCCCCTCCTGCCCCAGACCATTGCCAACGGCACCCGTGCTTATGGGGCAATAAAGCACGTTCGCGGGTCAGCTTGCTGCTGCGAGGGCAGGGTCTGGGGTGGTCAGGGGCTACGGGACAGGTGCTGGAGCTGTGGGCAGCTGCATGGGGCGCGCAGGCCGGAGCACTTTTCCAGGGGGTGGGAAGGCCTCCAGGTGCCCGGAGGCAGCCATCTGCCCCTCTTCCTCCTTCCTCTCCACCAGCTCACAAAACCCCTGGGAGCTGCCCTGACGGGGCCCGACGTCTGCTGTCGGCACTCTCGGGCAGGCGTGCCCTAGCAGCACCATCCCCTGGGGCTGCGGCCCCATGACACAGAGCGGCCATCGCCATCAGCCTCGCTGGCTCCCTCCGGGGCTCCTCCGGCACCAGCCCGCAGCTGCAGCCATGGCCCCTTACCCCCGCTGTGTACCTGCTCCCCTGGACTCTCTGACCGCTGCTCAGCAAGTACAAAGGAGACAGAGCGAGGGTTTATTTGCAAACCCATCTAAGTGCGAGGAACACGCCTGCTCTGGGGCTCAGAGCCCGTCCACTCACCCTTCCCTGGGACCGCTCGGCAGTCCACGCTGGGGCAGCAGGTACGGAGAACGAAAACACAGCCATGGGGAGCTGGGCAGAGGAACAGAAAGAGAAAAATAAGGTGAGGGAGAGGAACTGAGGAGCAGAGAAAGAGAGGTACCGGGAAAAGAACAGAGAGGGGGAGACACAGATAAAGAAAGGACACAGAGTCCTGGTCTGTGGAAGGAAAACGGGGTCAGGGAGCCAGGCGAGGGAAAAGAGCACGCCCACCAGCCCTGTGCCCAGGGGGCAGCAGCGGCCTTTCCTCACGGGGAAGTGGCAGCGGGCACGGCGGCCCCATCCCACAGGCCCTGCAGCATCGCGCGGCCGTTACCGGCGGCGCCCGCCGGCAGGACAGCCTGCTGCTCGCCGGATGCAGCGCTGAGCATGGCGCCCGAGCCGGACGCCCGCAGGCAGCCATGCGGCCCTGGCAACGAGCCCACAGCTCGTGCGGCGGCTGTGGCGAGGGCTGGGCCGTGCCGCAGGAGCGGGGGGCCATCACTCGACCCCCGCAGCGCAGCACCTCCTCCCCTGGGCTCCCTCACAGCCCCTCGCCTGCTGTGAAGGGACTGCAAACGCAGCTGGGAGGGCAAAGGAGACTGCGAACGTTTCTTCAGTCACGCAGGTAGCGGATGCAGCGAGAGCGCCTGAGGCAGGGAACAGGATGGCGAGAGAAAGACAGGGACAGGGAGCCCGACAGGTGGAGAAAGAAGCAGCAGGGAGAGAAGAAGAGAGGCAGCAGATAGAGGGAGAAGGGAGCAGGGCAGAGACCGACAAAGGAGGACGGAGACGCAGGACAAAACTGGGACAGGCAGCACGACAGAGAGGAAGGAAAGAAGAACAGGGGCAGGAAGCTGGACCGAGACACATGGAGAAAGACAACAAAGAACAGGGCAGAGAGGGAGGATGAAACAACAGGGACAGGGAGCCAAGACAGCCAACAATGGAGGGAAGGGGCGGGGGTGGGGGGAACAACAACACGGTACAAACCACAGAGCTACACACTACAGGTGGAAGAATTAAAAAATAGAGCCGGGGAGCCAGAAAAAAAAAAAAAAAAGCTGGAGAGCAAAAAGTATAGCGATTCATACAAAAAGGGAGGGAATATTAAAATAGCGTCATCAGGGAGCCAGAGAAAGCGAGACGGAGAAAGGACAAAAGCAACAGGCTACAGGGCAGAGAGGGAGGAACTCATGAGCAGCAACAGAGCTCCGGCCAGAGAGAGACGGAAAAAAGTACAAGACTGCAGGGGCTGCAGGGCAGAGAAGGAAGAATTGACCAACAGGGACAGGGGACCAGACAGAGCGTGATCGAGAACAGAAAAAACCAGCAGCGGGCTACAGGGAAGAGGAATTCAAGAGCAGGGACTGGGAGCTGGACAAAGAGACAGAAAAAAAAAAAAAAAACCACGAAACAGTGATGGGCTATGAGACAAATAAGGAGGAAAGAAAAAACAGCAGCAGGGAGCCAGACAGAAGAGACTGAGAAACACAGACAAATAGCTTGGGGCTATGGGACAGAGAATGTGGAATGAAAAGGCAGAGAGAGGGAGCCAGACAGAGAGCAGGGGGAAAATCCAGACAGGCTACGGAGGGGCAGAAGAAGGAATTAAAATCTGGGGACAGAGAGCTGAACAGAGAGGGATGGCGACAGCAGGGAATAGCAGCGGGTGCAGGAGTAAGAGGGAGAAAATAATCGATAGGGACAGCTGGATACAGAGGGTCAGAGAAAGGTGAAAATAGGGGTAGGGTAGAGGGCAGAGAGTAAGAATTAAAAAATGGGGGCACTGAGACACAGAGATGGAGAGAAGAAAAAAGCAACAGGCTACACAGCAAAGGAGGAGGAATTAAAAAACACGGACAGGAAGTGCGAAAGTGAGAAGGGGCTGGGGGGGGTGGGGTGGGCCGGGGACTCCAGGACACACGACTCCTGACAGGCAACAGGACAGAGAGGGAGGAATTAAAAGGGAGGGACTGGGAGCTGGGAGAGGGGGAGAAAGAAAAAGAATCACGGCACACTACAGGGCTGAGAAGGAAGAAACTGAACAGGGACAGGGAAACGGCCAAAGAGAGCCCAACGAAAGAAAATGTGCCGATGGGCTACAGGACAGAGAGGGAGGAGTGAAACAACAGGGAGCCAGAGCCAGGCACAGAGAGATCGAGACAGAAAAAACAGCCAGGAGCAACGAGGCGGGGCAGGGGTGGGGGGAAGCTGCGAGGATCTGGAGCCAGACAGAGCAACAGCAAAAGAAAATGACAACGACAAGCTCCAGGGAGGAGCGGGAGGAATGAAAAGACAGAGATGAGGGGCCGGACCCAGTGTGACACACGCAGGAAGCACAGCAACAGCTGGAGGGCAGAGAGGGAAGAATTAAAACACAGGGACAGGGCGCCAGAGGTGGAGTGGGGAGACAGATAAAGGGGGAGAGGGCAGACAGAAAGACAGGCTACAGGGAGAAGCAGGAGGAATTAAAGAAATGGGATCCACAGCCGGACAGAGAGAAGGAGAAAGCAGCACAATCACCACAGGCTACAGGGCCCAGAAGGAAGAAACTGAAAAACAGGGAAGCGGGAGCCGTCCAGAGAGAGATATGAAGAAAGGGAAGATAGCGGGGAGCCGCCACACGGCAGCAAGGGAAGGATTAAAAAGATGGGGCAGGGAGCCGGACAGGGAGCGATGGAGAAAGAAACAAAGCCCCTTGATGGGCTACAGGACAGAGAGGGAGCAACTGAAGACTCGGGGAAAAGGAGCAGGACAGAGAACGGAAAACCAGTGACGGGCCACAGGGCAGAGGGAGGAACCACATATGTGGGGAGAGGCAACTGGCCAGAGAGAGATGAGGACAGACAGATAACAGCAGTGGGCTACAGGGCTGAGAGAGAAACTGAAAAACGGGGACCGAGAGCCGGGAACAGGAGACACGCAGAAACACCAAATCGCAACAGGCCACAGGACAGAGAGGGAAGAAATAAACATCTGGGACCAGGAGCAACCTACAGAGAGACGTCGGGAAACGGAAGTTTCAAGAACAATGCATACGAGGCAGAGAGGAAGGCATTTTTAGAAGTGGGTCAAGACAGGGACAGGGAGCCCAACAGAGACAGAGAGAACAAGAAAGCAACAACGGGCTGCGAGACAGACAGGGAGCAATTGAAAAATCCCAGCAGGGAGAGACGGCAAAAGGAATGAAATCGCAACACGAACTTCGAAAGCGACAGGCTGCAGGGCAGAGAGGGAGGAATTTTAAAAAATCCGGATCTTGTGCTGGACCAAGAGAGACCGAGCAAATAAAAATGGTGAGGCCTAAAAGGGCACACAGGAAGGAATTAAACAACAGGGACAGAGAGCCAGACAGAGAAAAGTCCTGACAGGCTTCCAGAGAGAGAGGGGAATTTAAAATTAGAGACCAGGAGCTGGACAGAGAGAGACTGAGAAAGGGGAGGGGAAAAAAAAAAAAAAAAAAAAAAAAAAGACAGGGGCGGGCAAGGGGGAAATCACAGCACCATGTGAAAGACAGGGGGCCAGGGGAGGGATAGGGAGGGCCTGGGACACACAAGTGGGGCGATGGGGCCCCGAGGGCCCAGGACTCACCGCATCCCTTGTTCTCAGTGCTGCCAGGAGAATTTGCCCGTTCAGACGCTTCCTTCTCTTCCTCTCCTCCCTTCCTCTTCTGCAGCTCCGGTCACATGGTGGTTCTCCACCTAAAAGATTACATGGCTGTCTCAACTCTTGCGAGACAAGGCTTCCTAGACATGTAGCCTCGCTCGTTCATGCATCACACGGCCGTACCATGCCATGGGTTACGCACATGGACTCTCCGCTTGCCTGCGGCGGGAGGCAGCTGCCGGCCGGCCGGCCTCTGATTCCTTCTTCTTTCTCTGGCCTCTCCAGCTTCAGCCGCAGCAGCTCCTGTCCACTGCCCACAGCCAGCAAGTGCTCCGCCCGCCCCTTTTTGCCCCCACGCCGCGACGAGAGCGAGGTCAGGCAGAGACAACCCAGGCAAGACCGAGGCGGGTGCAGACAACAGCATCCTCAGGGGAGGAAGGGACACCTGTGCCCTCAGTGCAGCCTCTGGGAGACAAGGAGAATCAGTGACCATTATGACCGTAGATCATCCCCGGCCAAATCGCCTCCTTCCACAGCAGCTTCTGGAGATGCCACTTTTTCCCTGCACTGCAGTTAATGGTATCCACGTTAAGGCAGAATCAAGTGCATCCGAGGGCCAGCTTGCTGCCATCACAACAGGATGACCTGGGGAGACAGGCTGCAGGGGAGGTGCTGGAGCTGGGGGCAGCTGCGCGGGGCCAGCGGGGCCGGGGAAGGCTCAAGGGGAGCTCTGGCGAGTTGGGAAGGCACCCGGCGCCTGGAGGGGCGTCCGCCTCCTTCCCCTCTTCCCTCCCACCAGCTCCCGGGAGCTCCCCGGGGCTGCCCGCCGCAGCACGGGCCTTGAGGCTTCCCGTCCCGCCACCCCCGGCGGCCAGCGGCCAGCAGAGACTCCCGCACCCGCCGAAGGAGCTCGCTCGCCTCACCGCCGACCTCGCCCCTCACCCGCCGCCATGCTGCTCTCGCGCACCGCGCATGCGCGAGCCGCCGCCGGCGCGCCGGAAGGGCCACGCCCGGCGCGCGACCGCCGCGCTGCGGGACCGCGCTTTGGCCGCGCGGCAGCAGTGCCCGCCGGGCGGCGCGTGCCCGGGGCGGCCCCGGCACTGCAGCCCCGCGCGTTGCGCGCCGAGCGCCCGCCGGCCCCGCGCCCCTGGGGCGGGAGGACACGCCCCCGGCGGGGCGGGAGCGGGGAAGGGGCGGGTCTGAGCTTGGGCTGGGGGCGAGGGGCAAGTCGGGGGGTGCAGGCGGCACCCGAGGGGCGGTGGGAGGGCGGTGCCGAGCATGGTGGGGCGGAGGGGGCACAAGGTCGGAGGGCAGGGGGTTCGGGGGAACGTCCCGCAAAAACCTCGCATGGGGCAACATCTCCATGGGAATCACTTGGGGGGGGGGGACGGGACGGGGGGACGGACGACAGGGATGGGGGGGGGGGGGGGGGGGGGCGGGCAGAACAGCGGGGAGGAGACCCTCTGGGCCCCGGACTCTCCCCACCGGACAGCCCCGGCTGCAGCACCCGCGGGTCCCCGCTGGAGACAGAGCCAGGAGCCTCCGGCCGCAGGGCTGGCGCCGCCGGGCGAGCACGCTGAACGGCCGGCAGGCAAACCTGGGCAGGGGGAGCTGCCGAGCAGCACCAGACACAACACGGCAGCTCAAGAACAAAAATCCCAAGTTATGTCTCAGCATATGAGAAAAGTAACACAGGAGAAAGCAGAAGAATTCAGTGAGAATGAGGGATAGGATAGCAGTTGAGCTAAAGGAGGTCAGCTCAAACTACAACACATCTGTTCAAAGCCAGAGCCATCGGTACGCTTAAAAAAAAATTAAAAAAAAAAATCAATACTAAGACTCATCAATACAATTTTGAAAGCATTCTCAGCATAAAAGCAAACACCCTTGATAGTGCTGGAAAACGTCTCGTCCCTTTCTCACAGCACCCCTGGGGGGAGATACACCCCCCACCCCCCCCCCACCCGTGAGACCGCAGGAAGACCTCGTACCATCCTCGGACTCACCACAACAGCTACAGCCCTTGCGCCGCCGCCGCTGCTGCTGCACGTCTCGCTTGCTCAGTCAATAAATCTGCAGAGTGAAGTGTAAAACTCTAAATAAACATAACAAAGTCATGTTTAAAACGTTCTTTAAAGAAAGAACAAATCTCAGTCGTTCACTTTATACCGAAAAGGCACGTGGATGTTCATGTACATCCAACAACAATGCTCACACTACCAAAGTATTTGATTTGATGTTTGCGTTAACTGCACTCACCCAGCTGCAAGCAGATACCATTAAATCACCTGTCTCCAAAATACACCGTTCCCATCCGACTGGGGGGTTTCTTGTGCATTACACCATTAGGAGGGACATCTGGGCAGCTGCACCGCCCAGGAGAGATGCCACCCAATGGCCAGGGAAATGCACCACCGAAAGCCAGACAGAAATAAAGTACTTTGGAGTGCTCCCTCCAAATATGGGGAAAACCACCCATAACATTCAGCAGCCTCTCTTTTTAAACACATAGAAGAAATACCAAATTGCTTAAACACCCTCTTCAATCGTACCCTGAAGCTCGCGGGCGGTTACAGTTTAAACAAGGCAAGTCCATTTGTATATTACACAACATGAACTGTTTGGGGTTTTTTCCTATCAGAAATGAAACTTATAAAAAATTAGTAAGATAAGAGATCCCCATACTATTTTACTTTGGGGACACACACACACACACGACACACACACAGATGGGACCATGACGGACAGGGATGACGACACAATGCAGAAATCAACCACCCAGTTCTGCAATGCTTAAGGCTACCAAACAGGACTGGAAGATTTGCCAGAGAGAGGTGGGGGGAAAAAACCCACCAAACAAGCAAAAAAACCCCAAACAACAAAACAAAACAACACAACACAAAAAAAAAACCAACCCACGACCTTGATTGCTCTTAGTACAGATGTCAGTATCTCAGTCAGGTTTTCACGTACCCCTATGAGATATTTTAAACACTTAAGGACTGAAAAAGGAGAAAGCTTTTATCTGGAACACAGTCCATTTCTTCAGAACATCCAAACTCTGACGCACAGTTTCTTTCCCCTTTCAGCACCATACGATTCTCACAGAATCGTTTCTCAGCAAGCACACAAAACAGAAAGCTACGCACGCTCTCAGGAAGAGCAAATAAACGGAGGGGAGTACACTTCACACAGGCACAACGTGCTCCAGAACAGACCTTATTTTGAGTGTTTCTGCTGAAGCACTTCCTATCAAAACTAGAGAAGGAGAGCTGGCACGTTCTTCACGTTCACTTTAAAGTCCGTACTACAAGTACCTGGGGAAAAACGCAGACGCACGGGGCAGACGTACCTTGTCCTTGTAGGCCACTCGGGATCCTCTGGGCCAGTCTTGTACCTCCAGGGCAGAAGAAAGGGTCACCATGGTGAAATGATGCCAGTTGATAGTCTGCTGAGAGAGGAAAAAAAAAAAAAAACAAGCCACCTTTTAGCACAAAGCGGGCTAGGAATCGAAAGCTTCCTATTTCGGCGAAGGTTTGCAATGACTACAACCGAGTGGAGGAAAAAGCATTTTGCATCATCTTTGGTACAGCTGTTGAGACAGGCCACTAGAGATTTTGGTTTTCATAGAAAACTGGGTGCTTTCTGTCTTTTTTTTTTTTTCTTTTTTTTCTCCTTCTGACTCATTGGCAGCTTCAGTCTCACCAGAACTCCCTTCCTTAGATCGACACAGATAACTACGCACCTTTTCTCAAGCCTACATAGAGCCAGGGTTTCCTCACCCTAGACATCCCAAATCGAATACTATCCTTAAAATGTACAGCGACCCACCTGCCCTTGTCAACTGCCTCCTTGCAGAAACTGCCCCTTCACAGCTCGTCCCCGTCTCAGCGGATTGTCCTGCTGGAGGATGAAGTGCAGAAGATGCGTATCCCCACAGCATTTGTCTGTGAGGGTACATGTTCAGAAATACTCTGAATCTGTAAGACAGACAGGTGTAATTTCTGCGATTTCAATCATCAGAACTCAATTGTGAGGAAACAAACTAATGTTTAAATGAAGGGTCTGTACGCTACAGTCCTAGGAGAGGGGCAGGGGGGAGAAAGGCATTACAAATTGGAAAAAAAAAAAAAAAGGGCATGATTCGGAGCTCCCAATCATGACGGAGCGGTGGGGACAGTAACAAAAGCAAAGACAAACAGCAGCAACGTTAAGTGAAATCCAGCTTTAATTCTGATCACGTCTTTAAGAGACTCCCCAAGTCTATACCTCAGTCCTACGAAGGACTAGTCCTTTTTTTTGAAGGACAAGTTGTTGTTTTTTTTTTAACACATAAAAGTCCCAGACTGAGGGCTCCACGGAATAGCATGTGGACTGAACCACAGGACAAGCAGTCATCAACACTCTAATGAAAAAACCAAATCGACTATAAACCAAGTTTAAACATCACTGTCCATCCTGTTTCTTTGGTTACATTTCTACCGGCATCTAGGTGCTCAAGAGTTCACTGTCCTCACACCACAGGTTACTGACAATGTACTCGGGCATCTAAAAATAAAAAGCCATCTCCACCCCACCCATAAAATCAGGGTGAACCACGAGAAGAGAAACTCTCAAGGCGGCAACAGGCAGCTCTGCACTTACCACGGAGGAAAGTCTGTTCCTCGGCCCGGAAAAAAAAACACTCTCGACTCCCAAGGGACCTCCCGGGGAACGAACCGTGCTCCATTAACGGCGTTTTGTCCCCAGCTTCTCTGCCCCGGGCTTGGGTGGGGAGGGGCGGCGGGGCCCTTCCACTCGCCCTGGCCCCTCCGCGCTCCCCCAGCCCCACGTGGGCCATCGCCCAAGCACCGACCGCATCCGCCCGCGCGGGATCTCCCTCGTGGGACGCGGAACGCGACGCCGGGAAGAGGCGGCGGAACAGGAACCTCTTGGTCAGGTCGCCCGGCCAGCGGCGAGAAGACCGAGCCAGGTTCTGCCCGAGGGGCCGGGCAGGGCCCCCTGGAGCCCCAGCCGGCCCGTTTCCGTCCCCTTTGCCCGGCACTGAGCAGGCCCCGCCGCCCCGCCCCAGACACCGGCGAGCACCGCCCGGCCCGCTCCGGCGCACCGGCAGGGCAGCCCAGCAGCGCCGCGCCCCGGGACCGCCGCTCCCGCCGTGCCGCGAGAGGCGCCTGCCCGGCTTCAGGCCCTGCGGGGACACCGCCCTCCCCACCCTCCCCCCCACGGCGCGGCTCCCCCCCGCTTCTTCCCACACGGCGCGGCTCCGCCCGCAGCCTCCCCCGCCCCGCTCCGCGCCTCCGACACGGGCCCCGCCGGCCTGGCCGCCCGCCTCACGGCTTTCCCCGGGACCCACCGGTCGATCGCCCGCTCCCCACTCACCCGCTCCCCCGGCGGAGCCCGAGCCAGAAGAGCCCCAGCCGCAGCCCCAGCCCCGCAACGTTCGGTGACCGCGCCGCTCCTGCCGCGACTCGCACTGCCGGGCGGTGCACCGGAGAGTGCAGGAAGCCACGCGCCCCGGAGGGGCGGGGAGAGAGGCGGAAGTGACGCTTCCGGCGGCGCGACAGGATGCAGGAACACGCGCCCACCAGAACGGGGGATGCGGCAAAGCGCGCCCCCTGCCGGGCGGGGGGAGCATGGAAGACACACCCCTGGGCGGGCGGGAGCACCGCTGGGCAGCGCCAAAGCACGCGCACCAGGGGCGGGAGGAGGGAGCGGGACGGCACCTCCGGGCGGCCGGCGACCAGGAGACCCCGCGCACCCGCCGAAAGGGATGACTCGCTCGCCTCACCGGTGGCCTCGGCCCTCCCCCGGCGCGCCGCCGTGCTGCTGCCGGGCACGCGTTTGCCCGGCACGCGCTTGCCCCGCCCACCACCGACGCGCCGGAGGGGCCGGAGCCGGCGCGCGAACGGGCAGAGGGCGAGGGGCGGAGCGGCAGCGGGGCTGCCTTACCGGGAGGCAGCAGACGGCGCCAGGCAGCCCCCGCGGTGTCGCATGGCCGCTGCGGGCGAACGGCAGCGTGGAAACAGCGAACGACACCGCGGGTCGGGGCTGCAGTACCTGCCCTTGGCCGCATGGTGGCAGCAGAGCGCCGCAAAGCGAACTGAAACGCGCAGAAAGCCCATTTAAGAAGCGCGGGCTCTGAGGAAATCCGGGGGCGATGGACAGAAAAGGCAGCGAACGTGCCCCTCCAGCCCGTATCCGGGGCTACACTGCAACAGCTGCCCTGTCCCCCGATGACCCCTCACTAGCCAGGGAGGGGCGTCGAGAAAAGGGGAGGAGACCTGCGGGTCGAAGTGAAATCGGGTTTAACGAGACAGCACCACTACCAACAGAGGCATGCAAAGTTACACTGGGCCAAATGAACGTGCAGCAGCCACGATCGACAGGAGAGGGGTCCTCGGGAGCAAGGAGAAGCAGGGAAAGGAGAGAGCCCTGCAGGAGCCCCGCGGGAGATCCCCTTCCTCAGCAAACCTTCCCCCTTTATACTGAGCATGACACAGTGGTCTGGGCTACACCTGTAGCTGACTCAAACTGCTAACAGCCTGCTGAGCATTGCTGGGCTGTGATTCTGGACCAGCCAAACCGTGACGGCAAAACACAGACAGGCAAGGCTGTAGACAGAAACTTTTAAAAGCGATGGGGATTAAGGAAATAAGGGAAAAAAATAAAAATAGTAATGGAGAAGTAGAAAGAAAAATCTGTAAAGCAAAGGCACTGAAGAAAAAGAAAAAGTTAAAACTTAAGATATCAAAAAGCAAAGAGTAGATGTAGAAAATACAGTGTAAGCAATAGGGATTAGGGAAATAAAGGGGAAAGATATAAAAATACAGAAAGTGACAGCCAACAAAAATGGAGACAGAGAAAGAAAAATTTAAAAGGATGGTGGTGAGGAAAGATAAGGCATAATTAAAAAATAAAGACAGGATGTGGGATAAAAGTAGATAGAAATCTTTAAGAGCAACAGGGTACAAGAAACAGAAATAATTTAAAAATAGGGTCGGGGAGGTGGATAGAAGAAAATTGAGGAAGAATTTTTTTTTTTTTTTTTAAGTGAGAGCATACAGGACAGAGAGAGGAATTAAAAAGGAGGGACAGGGTGCCAGAGGGAGGGAAAATGAGAAAGAGAAATTGCAATGCAGTGAGGCACAAGAAACACGGGAAAGCATTAAGAAATTGGGAGAGGGAGCCAGAAAATGGGACACCATGAACAAGAGAGGGCTGGAGAGGGGGACAAGGGTGTAGAGAGGAGAGCTGAGAGATTGCACCAGAAAATAGGGACCGAGAGACAAATCGGAGAGATGGGGAGTGAGGCAGAAGGGACTGACGAGACAGAGGCAAAACAAGGGCCGGGGACAAATTCTAAAGCAACAGGGAAAAAGAAACATAGGCAAGAAATTAAAAATAGAAACAGGGAGCCAAATAGAAACACATGTAGAACAAATATTTCAAAAAGCGATGGAGTACGGGAAACACAGGCAAGAAATAACACATGGGGGCAGGGTGACAGATGGAAGAAGCAAAACTGAAGAAGTGGTTGGGTAGAGGACACAGAGGGAAGAATTAAGAACTAGAGTCAGGGAGATGGACAGAGGGAAAAGCAGAAAGAATATTTTAAATGTGAAAGGGTACAAGAATTAAAAGAATAGGTATATGGACCTGCGTAAAGGGATGCAGGCAAAAATGTGAAAAACAACAAGATACGAGAAACAGGCAAGAAATTAAAATTAGGTCAGGGAGGGGGAGAGCAAGAGAGAGGTTGCAAGAAAATTTAAAAAGCGACTGGGTTCAAGAGACTTAAGTGAGAAGTTAAAAGACAGGAACGGAGAGGTAGAAACTTTCAAAAGCAATGGGGTACAAGAAACATGCAAGGAGGAAAAAACAGGAACAGAGAGCCCAGTAGAAGCAAACTGCCATGGGTTGACCTTGGCTGGCTGTTGAGTGCCCACCAAGGTGCTCCATCACTTCCTTTCCTCAACCAGAGGAAGAAAATACAACAAAAGCGCTAGTGGAAACCCACCACACTTCCCACAATCAACAGGGACCTGGATAAATGGAGGCAGGGAGAGAGGGAGACCTAGAAATGCCCTTTTCACAAGCAATAGGGCAGAATGAGAACAGAGCTCGTGGGGTGCCAGGAAGGAAACGACATAGAAAGGAAAGGTAGAAGGTGACACTTTACAGGGCAATGCTAGCAAAAGAGCAAAAAGCTTTGGGGAACTAGACAGCCTGAAAGGCAGACAGAGGCAGGGACAGGCAAGGAGGCAGGCAGAGATCCAGAGAACCGGGGCAGGGATGGCCCTGGACACACACGAGGGGACACGTGGCTCCTGGTGACAACGGCAGACCTTCACCGCCCCGAGGCTTTTCTTTCTGTCTCTGCCCCTTCCTCCTCCACAGTGCCAGCTGCCTGACCTTAGGAGCAGGCGGTGGGTGACTCAATGCACTTCTCTCACGAGGTTTCCTGGACATGCAGCAGCTCACACGTGTGCAGCCAACAGAGGCGCCAAGGTCCTGGTGCTGTGTTATGGTGGCATTCTCTGTTGTGGATGGGTGGGAGGGATCCTTCCTTGCCACAGGGACCAGCTGGAGACAGTTGCCTGTGGAAGCCCCTTGGTTTGACTCCTCAGCCAGCTCCTGCAGGCAGGCATGCCCAGGCAGCCCCCTTCATAGCCCAAAGTAGGGCCAGCCCCATCATTAGCCTCAGTGGCCACACCTGCCCCAGCTGGAGCCCATCAGGAACAGGTGCCTGGGCAAAGCCCCACAGCACATGGCCCCCTCCCCGGCACCTGCCCACAGCCACGAGCTCTGCACCCAGGGGCTTGAATACCATCCAGGGGCACAGAGGAGGCAGGAAAAGTTTACTCACCTCTGCCCAGAACAAATCCTGGCACTGAGCTGGCTACAAGGCTCGGTGTGCAAACACAGCAAACGCAGCAGGAGAGAAGGGAAAAAGCAGGAGGAAGGTAGAGAAGAGGTGGGGGACAGGCAGCCAGTAAACGGGATGCTGCAAACAGGAGAGGGACAGGGAGCAGGACAGTAGCATAGAGAGAGGAGTACTGGGACACTGAGCAAAAAACCCAGGGAGAGATGGAGGAATACATAAGAGCGAGGAGGAGCAGGAGAGAGAGGCCAAAGGGACCAGCAGGACCACAAGGCAGGGACAAGACAAGGGACAGGGAAATATTGTAAAGCAATAGGGGAAAAGAAACAGAGGCAAGAACTAACACATAGGGTCAGGAAGACAAAAAGAGGGAGCCTTACAAAGACAATGTAAAAAGTGACACCATTTCCACCCCCGTCTTGACTTCCACATTTTCCCTGACTTCGCACCCCATCTCAGCCTCCACTTTCTTCCAGCCCTGCCTCTCCCCCTGGCTTGAGGGGAAGCCCCAGTGCAATCAGGAAGGTGTTAGGCTGTCCATCAGGCTCCCACAGCAAAGGGGCCAGGACAGAAAGCCATTGCTGGCCCTCCCCATCCCTGGGCAGCCCTTTCCCAGGCAGCAGAAGGAGCGGCAGGCAGGGCAGCAGAGGTGGACCGGGACACACACAGGAGAACGTGTGACTCACCCCAGCTCCTGGCACCAGCTCAGATCTTCAGCACCCCAACACTTTTCTCTCAACTCCCCTCCACCGCCAGGCTGGCCAGCGGCTCACACACACAGCCGATGCAGGCACCAAGCTGCCAGCAATGTGTGCTGGTGGTCTGCTCCATCATGGACAGCTCAGGGGGATCCTTCCTTACCACAGGGACCAGCCATTCCATTCTGGAGGTAGCTCCAGCTACCTCCTCAGCCAGTTCCCCTTTATCAGCTCCCTCAGGCAGCCCCTTTATAGCCCACAGGAGGGCCGGCCCTGTTATTAGCCCCACTGGCCACACCTGGAGCCCATCAGGAACAGGGGCCACAGGCAAGAACAAGCACCCAGGGACAAGGAGCTCTGAAGAGGGAGATGTAGGAAGAAAATGTAAAAAGCAATACTGCTTTTCCACTCTCCCACCCACCCCTGCCCTTGGGAAAGCCTGATGGAAACCATGAGACTTCAGGGTGTCCCTGCTGGGTGCCCCTCATTCCCCTTGATATCTACTGGTGATGGCATTTTGGGCCCAAGGAAGTGCCAGAGCGAAGTTTGGAATGCAAACAGTTTGTTTAAAACAGTTTGCATCTGGAGCAGCAGTTCTTGTAGTGGTGGGGGCAAGGCAGGTGCATGGAGCAGGGACAAGGGGAGGGGGACACAAAACATGGTAATGGGAGGCAGGTGCAAGGCACACCCATGGTGGGGGGGCGGGGGGGGGGAGGAAGGCAGGTGCACAGGGGGAGGATAGGGTGTGAGCTATGCACACCCATAAAGTGGGTACAAAAATCTGTCAGGGATAACCTGATTGAGGAAGATGAAGTTGACCTTGACAGCATTCCAGTATACCCTTGAAAAGACAGAAGAAGTGGATGAAGAATGTTGTAAACAAGTTTGAGGAAGTTATAAGAGATTGAGCAAGAAGAGACTGAGCAAGTAATACCACAGAGCAGAAACTTGGCAAGAGAACAGTAGGTACAGTGAGAAATACAGTAGGAGCTCCAGCCAATCATTATGTGAATGGAGGTGAATGGACAAAGCTATTGAGCGAATCATTTTAGCAGCCTTAGTGCATGAACAGGTGGACAGATAAGAAAGGTTATAAAAGGGTACGCTTTTTCTGCTGCACCATCTCAGCCATCTTGGTTTTTGCAACTTAATAAAGACTGCCTTCTTACATATACTCTTGTCGTTGTCCATCCCTACCATGAAAAAAAGCAGGCAAGGCAGGCCCATGGGAGGCAGGGACATGACAAGTAGGGCCAGGCACACACACGGGAGTCAAGGCCACAAAGATCGGGGTGGCATGGGAAAAACCCCACCTGAAGGCAGAGACAGGGGTATGGGGGGGGCATAGACAGGTGCAGATGTGGTGCACATCCTCATGCTACTCGATAATCTCACCTTCAGTCCTAGGAAAGGAAATGGGATCACAAACCCTTGTCACAAAAAACAAGTTGCCATCCTGCAGGAAGTTCAGAATTCCAGGAAAATCCAGTGCACCTATGTCTTGGTTTGAAAGACAGGTGTCTGTGGAGGAAGGCAGGAGCCTCCCTTGAAATGGAAAGTGCAACCCCCTTCCCTCCAAATTATTATAATTTTGAAATTAACGGGCGTTCAGGCAAAGATACGGGGAATAGGAATAACAGTTCTTTACTAATATATATATATATATATATAAAAAACACAAGGCAGGGAAAAAACAAACAACCCACTGGTTTACACTGACAGAGTCAGGAATACAACCTGACACCCTGTTAGGGTGGCAGTAGCAGTCCGATAAGATGCTGGCTGCAGTCCTCCTGAAGCGATGGATGTAGTTCTGTGGAAGCAGCAATCAGGTAAAAGAGTCTGGTCTTCCTCCGAAGGTCCAGTGGTAGGTAGGTAGCTCTTGTCCTCTGGAACTCCAGTGGGGGGAAAAGCTCCTCTGGGAATCCACTGGAAGAAGGCTGCTAGGGTGTTCAAAATCTCTGTTTTTATTTGGCATGGACTGCTTGGCTCCTTCCCCCCCGCCCCCCCCACCCCCGGGCGGAGCATCTCACAATGGGATGGGGAGTCGTGAGGCAGTTCCTTGATGGGCCATTAACAGGAGATAGTCCAGGAGCGAGTTATCGATGAGTCAGGCGATAAGGCATTGTTGTGCCCAGTAACAGGAGATAGTCCGGGGGGGGGAGGCAGAGAGCACCGCCCCACCTGGTCTCAACAGCTCCTGAAGATGGTAATAGAATATTTTTTTCTTTTGGCACATTTTGCACTGTAACCCAGGACAACCTAGAACAAAACCACAGCAAAACTGTCAGTTAAAAAAGCTGTGTGTTTTAGAACCCTCTCATCACCCCTTAACACTCCGTATGAAACTGCTGACAAATAATAAAAAAAAAAAGCCCAAGCTGCATCCCAGGGCTCTCTCTACTGTGGGTGCTGCTGGAGCTTGCCCAATCCCACAGCTCTCACCTCGCCCAGAAGGAGCTCCCTGGGCAGAGCCCGGGACTCATCTACCCCAGGCCCCGCCCACTGCCTTTCCAAACATCCCCCGGGGAAGGGGCCGCCGCGGGGCACAAAGGTGAGAGCGTCCGGTGCGTAGCCCACTCACTGTAGGCGGTAGCAGGAGAGAGCGCGGCAGCGCGCACCCGGAGCTGCAGTACCGTCTTTTGGTCACAGGGTGGCAGCAGGGTGCGCGGCAGCGCCGCCGGGGCTGCATAACCGCTTTTTGGTCACAGGGTGGCAGCAGGGAGCGCGGAAAGCTCCGCTGGGCCTGCAGTACCGACTTTCGGTCACAGGGTGGCAGCAGGGAGCGCGGCAGCGCCTTCGGGACTGCAGTACTGCTTTTCGGTCACAGGGTGGCAGCAGGGAGTGCGGCAGCGCCTTCGGGACTGCAGTACTGCTTTTCGGTCACAGGGTGGCAGCAGGGAGCGCGGCAGCGCCTTCGGGACTGCAGTACTGCTTTTCGGTCACATGGTGGCAGCAGAGAGCGCCACAAATCGGTGTCACCGCACACGCGCGTGTACCACGCCCCAGTACCCAACCCTAGTCAAATCGTGGTAGCAGAGCGCGCCGCAGGCGGCCGCCAGCGCGCATGCGCGTACCCCGGCCTGCAGTACCGCACACCCCCCACGCGCAGGCAGCACAAAGCGCCGTTTCACGCAGCACCCCCGTGCGGTCACAGCGGCGCAGCAGCACCTGCGTCTTTCTCTGACACTGGGGGTACAGGGGGACCCGGAGAGGGGTGGGGGATGACCGACACCAACGGCTCTCCCCGGCATAACCCACAGACGAGCACTCACCTGCCACAGCCCACGAGACAGAATCCATGCTCGATGCCTGCCCCCCGCCGGATCATCGACGCCGGCTGCCGCACAGCAGAGGGGTGGCAGGGCGTCCGCCAAAGGACAGTGCCATGGCTCTTGCTCGCACTCGGCTCTGCCACATTCCCCGTCTCGGACCACGCCCGGACGGGCTCCCCAGAGCAACAACTGCCCCTTTCCCCACCGGACAGCCGTGGCAGAAAGCTTGGACAGAGACAGAGCTGGCCCCGCGGGGCGAGAGCGCTGAGCCACCGGCAGGCAAACCTGGGGGGGGGGGGGGGGGGGGGGGCGAGCTGCTGCGCAGCACCGGACACTCACAGCAAGACATCGGGAAACAAAAGGCCCCAGCCATAGTTCAGCACATTAGAAGAACAACACAGAAGCAAGGAGAGGAATTCAATAGAACGAGGGACAGGAGAGCAGTCGAACTGAAGGAGACCAGCCCGAAATACAGACACATCCTCTACAAACCAGAGTGATTTGAATACTTAACACTCCATAGAAAGACAAACAGATACGATTTCCAACCCCTTCTTAGCAGAAAAGCAACTGCTCTTGCTCATGTTTGATGCCCTTCCTTAGAGCGCTGCTGCAGAACAAGGCTGTACACCCCCATCTAGATCTATGCTTACACCTGTCTCCAAAATACACAGTTGTTATTTGACTCTGCTCCTGCCCCACCTTGTTCTATCATGTCACATGATTAGAAACCAAGTACTTCAGAGCGCTCTGTCAAAACACAGGGAAGAAACTCAGTAACATGCAGCTGCCTCTGGCTTGGAAAGAGTTAGAGAAACCCCTGACCGCTTAAGTACACCTCATACATTACATGCTGTACTGATTCGGCAGCGAGTTTAAACCGCGTTAGTCATTCTGCCAATTATACAATTTTAACTTTCTCTAGAGTTTCATATATGACAGGAAAAGATCAGTGAAATAATAGATCCCCCACATGGTTTTACTCATTAAAAAGAAAAAAAAAAGAAATTCAAATCCCCAGGGCTGCAACAGGTAAGGCCACCGAACAGGACTGGCAGATGCACTAAGGCTTCTGGCTGTACCAAAGCACGCAGAGGAACATTTTTTAATCGTATCTCGACCGTTGCAACCAAGAATGTAAAGACCAGCGACGCCATCCACTTTTGGAACACTTGCTGTGCTTCAGTCTTTGGAAACAAATTGACTTTGCTGTTGTTTTGTTTTTCAAAAGAGGGCAAAAAGTCTCACTGCTCATGACTTCTACAGCCAAGCACACAGAGTCCGACAGGCAGTTCGTACAACGCAATTTCTTTGAAGGAGAAAGATTTCCATTCCAGGAAAATCCCTTTTCCAACTGAAATCAAAGTTACGCACTGCAGGACAACGGTCCCTGGTCCCTCAGCTTCGCTTCCAGAGGGCTGGGGATCCGCGTCCATCCTCAGCAGAAACCACATCAACTAACCTGATTACTCCTGCAGTTGCCACGTTCCTCCTCATCGCCTACAGAAAAAAAAAAAAAAAAAACCACACACACCGCTGACAGTGGTAGCTGTCACACGGGTCACCACAGACCTCCTCGAAACACCCTCCTCCTCAAAAGGAACGTGGTCTTCCGCTCAACTGCTCCGCACCGATTCCCGTGTTGGACGCTGCAGCTGTCATCGCTTGCGGCCCCCCTAAGGTAGCAACAGACAGAGAAATACCGTCACGCTTGGGAGAAATCACCAGCCCCACGCTCCTCCTTGCTGCTCCTTAGCTCACCACCTCAAAAGCTCACCCAACTCCAAAGGCAGCTGCGTAACACCTGCACAAACGCACAGAAACGCTTGACCGAGCTGCCGCAGGATGCTCCGCTCTTGGACGCCGGCCCGGCTGACAACCGCCTCGCCTCCTCAGGCCGCTGGTCGGCGCGCAGCTTCGCCCCTCCGAGGCTATGTGCGTGACCTGCGAAAGCCAAAACAAAAGGCACGTGCTGAGATACCGCCCGAAACCACAGCCTGCCCGTGCCCATTCCCCTCTCCTCCTCCTCTACCTCGGCCGCCCACCCACCCTACCTCTGCCAGCTGCCGCGTTGAGGCTCCGGTACCACCTGTAAAACACAACCCATAAGGGATGCTTATAAACTTCACAAACGACACAACGCCTGAAAAGTAACTTCTCTGCTGCAGCCCACCAGTCCCAGCTCACCTCGCCCCAGCCACCCGCAGTGCCGATACCCTGCTTCGCTCGCTACTTCGTGCCTTTGGAATACAACAAACCTACCAAGACCTGTCAGCTGCTCACACAGCCATCGGCCGCATCTGCCCGCTGACACTGCGTGCCAACCCACCTTCTTATGGCCGCTCCCCCGCCCCTCCTCTAACCCTTTGGTGCACGGCTCGTCTCACTGCATCTGAAAACGGCATCGAACGAGTCACCCGGCTGCGGAGCAACAGCTTAACGGTTCCGGAGATCTCCTTTCCATGTAGGAATACCCTCTAGACTCCAACAACAGCCAGCCAGCCATCACAGAAAACCAAAGCCAAAGCAACACCTGGCCCTACGCGTACGACCCTTAGCACCTTCCACCCCGGAAGTCAAATGCCACGGCCCCTGACGAAAAGATACGGCCGCGGCCGCAACCGCAACGGTGGACGCGCGAGAAGCCGGGCCCCAAGACCCAACATCCACAGGATGCGGAGAAGTCGTCGTCCCAGAAGAGGGCTCCGTGAGAACAGACCGCTCGACAGCGGATACCCCAGCGCATCCTGGACCACTCGTCACCTTCTCGGACACGAGACATGCTGGACAGATCTGTGTGTGGAGCTTCTCGCGCGAGACGGGGAGCGCTCGGTCGGCGGTACCCCGGTGAGTCGAGGAGCACGAGACCCTCGGTGCGGCTACCGATGCGCCCGCCTACCGCAAAAGAATAAACCTCCGGAGCATTGAGACCTCATTAATGTGCAGTATAGCGCACACGGAACAAGCACCACCGACCGCCTCCTTACCACTGAACCCCTCAAGGAATCACAGCGGCGGTCAGCTGACGGAAAAACCATGGCGGCTGAAAGATCTAACACAGGCACCTTACAACCACAGAAACCGGTGCTAAACACACAACAGGTGAAAAACTACACGGAAACATAACTGCTGTGACCGGCACTACGACACGTCTCATCAGGCGCGTCATGAAAAAGTCAGAAACGGAGTCATGGGAAGGCTCGCGTGCCCGGGCCTACGACAGAAGACAGACCCTGGCTGGAGACTGTTACCAGCGCAAAGAACGCAGACCCTCTTCTCTGAGAAGTTCTGGGGAAGATGCCTTCTCGAGAAACTCTCAAGCTCCGTATACAGGCGAGTACAAGATGCTCACCCTAACCCTCGCTGGACAATTTCACCATCAGTCCTATTAAGAGAGAAAAAAGAGCATAGATCAAGACATCAGCAACTTACACAGCACACAGTAAAAACGGTGGGGAAAAAAAACAAGGTTCCATCTCCCATAGTCAGGAATTCCAGAAAAATGCAATGCATCTAAAATTTAAAAAAAAAAAATGGCAGGCTATTAAACCATTTTGCCACCCCCAAACCCTCAGCGGAAAACCGCCAGCCTGAAACAACAAAAACAACTGCATAAAAGGGTACTTCCTACTATGCCTACAGCCGAACCTCGGCCGGTCTCGAAACTCTTCCCTCACACCGACGCCTCCGCTTCTTGCCGTGAGCAAACCCCCGACGCCCGCGCAGCCCAGCCGGCTCCAAGAGCTGCCGCCAGCGACCAGACCAGCGGAGCGCCCGCACCGCAGCAGCCCCGGAGCAGAACGGGCTCCCTGTGCAGAGGCCAGGGCTCGTACACCCGGGGCCCTGCTCACCACCCTTCCTGCAATCCCCTGGGAAAGGGGCTGGGGCGACCCCCAGCAGACACAAGGGCGGCCGGAGGAGCAGCGGGGAGTTTCCTCACCTGCCTCCGTGTCACGGGGTACAAAGCACTGAGCAAAGACAGCGACCCGTACCGCAAAGGCCGATACCTGCTCTTCTACTGCAGGTATCTGCGGCACCAGCAACGTGACCGGGCAGGGAATTAAACTAACGGAACCGCTTTAACTGGGAGAATAAGGACACAAACCTGAGCCAGGTGCAGTCAGCAACATCCCCGGGGAGGAACCGGCAACCAAGTCCTCAGCGCTGCCCCTGGGAGACACAAAGAACGGCCAACTGTTGTCCACAGCGACGGCCACCCCTTTCCCCAGGCAGGAACCCCTCCTTCTGCAGGAGCTCCTGGAGACGCCCCCTCCTGCCCCAGACCATTGCCAACGGCACCCGTGCTTATGGGGCAATAAAGCACGTTCGCGGGTCAGCTTGCTGCTGCGAGGGCAGGGTCTGGGGTGGTCAGGGGCTACGGGACAGGTGCTGGAGCTGTGGGCAGCTGCATGGGGCGCGCAGGCCGGAGCACTTTTCCAGGGGGTGGGAAGGCCTCCAGGTGCCCGGAGGCAGCCATCTGCCCCTCTTCCTCCTTCCTCTCCACCAGCTCACAAAACCCCTGGGAGCTGCCCTGACGGGGCCCGACGTCTGCTGTCGGCACTCTCGGGCAGGCGTGCCCTAGCAGCACCATCCCCTGGGGCTGCGGCCCCATGACACAGAGCGGCCATCGCCATCAGCCTCGCTGGCTCCCTCCGGGGCTCCTCCGGCACCAGCCCGCAGCTGCAGCCATGGCCCCTTACCCCCGCTGTGTACCTGCTCCCCTGGACTCTCTGACCGCTGCTCAGCAAGTACAAAGGAGACAGAGCGAGGGTTTATTTGCAAACCCATCTAAGTGCGAGGAACACGCCTGCTCTGGGGCTCAGAGCCCGTCCACTCACCCTTCCCTGGGACCGCTCGGCAGTCCACGCTGGGGCAGCAGGTACGGAGAACGAAAACACAGCCATGGGGAGCTGGGCAGAGGAACAGAAAGAGAAAAATAAGGTGAGGGAGAGGAACTGAGGAGCAGAGAAAGAGAGGTACCGGGAAAAGAACAGAGAGGGGGAGACACAGATAAAGAAAGGACACAGAGTCCTGGTCTGTGGAAGGAAAACGGGGTCAGGGAGCCAGGCGAGGGAAAAGAGCACGCCCACCAGCCCTGTGCCCAGGGGGCAGCAGCGGCCTTTCCTCACGGGGAAGTGGCAGCGGGCACGGCGGCCCCATCCCACAGGCCCTGCAGCATCGCGCGGCCGTTACCGGCGGCGCCCGCCGGCAGGACAGCCTGCTGCTCGCCGGATGCAGCGCTGAGCATGGCGCCCGAGCCGGACGCCCGCAGGCAGCCATGCGGCCCTGGCAACGAGCCCACAGCTCGTGCGGCGGCTGTGGCGAGGGCTGGGCCGTGCCGCAGGAGCGGGGGGCCATCACTCGACCCCCGCAGCGCAGCACCTCCTCCCCTGGGCTCCCTCACAGCCCCTCGCCTGCTGTGAAGGGACTGCAAACGCAGCTGGGAGGGCAAAGGAGACTGCGAACGTTTCTTCAGTCACGCAGGTAGCGGATGCAGCGAGAGCGCCTGAGGCAGGGAACAGGATGGCGAGAGAAAGACAGGGACAGGGAGCCCGACAGGTGGAGAAAGAAGCAGCAGGGAGAGAAGAAGAGAGGCAGCAGATAGAGGGAGAAGGGAGCAGGGCAGAGACCGACAAAGGAGGACGGAGACGCAGGACAAAACTGGGACAGGCAGCACGACAGAGAGGAAGGAAAGAAGAACAGGGGCAGGAAGCTGGACCGAGACACATGGAGAAAGACAACAAAGAACAGGGCAGAGAGGGAGGATGAAACAACAGGGACAGGGAGCCAAGACAGCCAACAATGGAGGGAAGGGGCGGGGGTGGGGGGAACAACAACACGGTACAAACCACAGAGCTACACACTACAGGTGGAAGAATTAAAAAATAGAGCCGGGGAGCCAGAAAAAAAAAAAAAAAAGCTGGAGAGCAAAAAGTATAGCGATTCATACAAAAAGGGAGGGAATATTAAAATAGCGTCATCAGGGAGCCAGAGAAAGCGAGACGGAGAAAGGACAAAAGCAACAGGCTACAGGGCAGAGAGGGAGGAACTCATGAGCAGCAACAGAGCTCCGGCCAGAGAGAGACGGAAAAAAGTACAAGACTGCAGGGGCTGCAGGGCAGAGAAGGAAGAATTGACCAACAGGGACAGGGGACCAGACAGAGCGTGATCGAGAACAGAAAAAACCAGCAGCGGGCTACAGGGAAGAGGAATTCAAGAGCAGGGACTGGGAGCTGGACAAAGAGACAGAAAAAAAAAAAAAAAACCACGAAACAGTGATGGGCTATGAGACAAATAAGGAGGAAAGAAAAAACAGCAGCAGGGAGCCAGACAGAAGAGACTGAGAAACACAGACAAATAGCTTGGGGCTATGGGACAGAGAATGTGGAATGAAAAGGCAGAGAGAGGGAGCCAGACAGAGAGCAGGGGGAAAATCCAGACAGGCTACGGAGGGGCAGAAGAAGGAATTAAAATCTGGGGACAGAGAGCTGAACAGAGAGGGATGGCGACAGCAGGGAATAGCAGCGGGTGCAGGAGTAAGAGGGAGAAAATAATCGATAGGGACAGCTGGATACAGAGGGTCAGAGAAAGGTGAAAATAGGGGTAGGGTAGAGGGCAGAGAGTAAGAATTAAAAAATGGGGGCACTGAGACACAGAGATGGAGAGAAGAAAAAAGCAACAGGCTACACAGCAAAGGAGGAGGAATTAAAAAACACGGACAGGAAGTGCGAAAGTGAGAAGGGGCTGGGGGGGGTGGGGTGGGCCGGGGACTCCAGGACACACGACTCCTGACAGGCAACAGGACAGAGAGGGAGGAATTAAAAGGGAGGGACTGGGAGCTGGGAGAGGGGGAGAAAGAAAAAGAATCACGGCACACTACAGGGCTGAGAAGGAAGAAACTGAACAGGGACAGGGAAACGGCCAAAGAGAGCCCAACGAAAGAAAATGTGCCGATGGGCTACAGGACAGAGAGGGAGGAGTGAAACAACAGGGAGCCAGAGCCAGGCACAGAGAGATCGAGACAGAAAAAACAGCCAGGAGCAACGAGGCGGGGCAGGGGTGGGGGGAAGCTGCGAGGATCTGGAGCCAGACAGAGCAACAGCAAAAGAAAATGACAACGACAAGCTCCAGGGAGGAGCGGGAGGAATGAAAAGACAGAGATGAGGGGCCGGACCCAGTGTGACACACGCAGGAAGCACAGCAACAGCTGGAGGGCAGAGAGGGAAGAATTAAAACACAGGGACAGGGCGCCAGAGGTGGAGTGGGGAGACAGATAAAGGGGGAGAGGGCAGACAGAAAGACAGGCTACAGGGAGAAGCAGGAGGAATTAAAGAAATGGGATCCACAGCCGGACAGAGAGAAGGAGAAAGCAGCACAATCACCACAGGCTACAGGGCCCAGAAGGAAGAAACTGAAAAACAGGGAAGCGGGAGCCGTCCAGAGAGAGATATGAAGAAAGGGAAGATAGCGGGGAGCCGCCACACGGCAGCAAGGGAAGGATTAAAAAGATGGGGCAGGGAGCCGGACAGGGAGCGATGGAGAAAGAAACAAAGCCCCTTGATGGGCTACAGGACAGAGAGGGAGCAACTGAAGACTCGGGGAAAAGGAGCAGGACAGAGAACGGAAAACCAGTGACGGGCCACAGGGCAGAGGGAGGAACCACATATGTGGGGAGAGGCAACTGGCCAGAGAGAGATGAGGACAGACAGATAACAGCAGTGGGCTACAGGGCTGAGAGAGAAACTGAAAAACGGGGACCGAGAGCCGGGAACAGGAGACACGCAGAAACACCAAATCGCAACAGGCCACAGGACAGAGAGGGAAGAAATAAACATCTGGGACCAGGAGCAACCTACAGAGAGACGTCGGGAAACGGAAGTTTCAAGAACAATGCATACGAGGCAGAGAGGAAGGCATTTTTAGAAGTGGGTCAAGACAGGGACAGGGAGCCCAACAGAGACAGAGAGAACAAGAAAGCAACAACGGGCTGCGAGACAGACAGGGAGCAATTGAAAAATCCCAGCAGGGAGAGACGGCAAAAGGAATGAAATCGCAACACGAACTTCGAAAGCGACAGGCTGCAGGGCAGAGAGGGAGGAATTTTAAAAAATCCGGATCTTGTGCTGGACCAAGAGAGACCGAGCAAATAAAAATGGTGAGGCCTAAAAGGGCACACAGGAAGGAATTAAACAACAGGGACAGAGAGCCAGACAGAGAAAAGTCCTGACAGGCTTCCAGAGAGAGAGGGGAATTTAAAATTAGAGACCAGGAGCTGGACAGAGAGAGACTGAGAAAGGGGAGGGGGAAAAAAAAAAAAAAAAAAAAAAAAAAGACAGGGGCGGGCAAGGGGGAAATCACAGCACCATGTGAAAGACAGGGGGCCAGGGGAGGGATAGGGAGGGCCTGGGACACACAAGTGGGGCGATGGGGCCCCGAGGGCCCAGGACTCACCGCATCCCTTGTTCTCAGTGCTGCCAGGAGAATTTGCCCGTTCAGACGCTTCCTTCTCTTCCTCTCCTCCCTTCCTCTTCTGCAGCTCCGGTCACATGGTGGTTCTCCACCTAAAAGATTACATGGCTGTCTCAACTCTTGCGAGACAAGGCTTCCTAGACATGTAGCCTCGCTCGTTCATGCATCACACGGCCGTACCATGCCATGGGTTACGCACATGGACTCTCCGCTTGCCTGCGGCGGGAGGCAGCTGCCGGCCGGCCGGCCTCTGATTCCTTCTTCTTTCTCTGGCCTCTCCAGCTTCAGCCGCAGCAGCTCCTGTCCACTGCCCACAGCCAGCAAGTGCTCCGCCCGCCCCTTTTTGCCCCCACGCCGCGACGAGAGCGAGGTCAGGCAGAGACAACCCAGGCAAGACCGAGGCGGGTGCAGACAACAGCATCCTCAGGGGAGGAAGGGACACCTGTGCCCTCAGTGCAGCCTCTGGGAGACAAGGAGAATCAGTGACCATTATGACCGTAGATCATCCCCGGCCAAATCGCCTCCTTCCACAGCAGCTTCTGGAGATGCCACTTTTTCCCTGCACTGCAGTTAATGGTATCCACGTTAAGGCAGAATCAAGTGCATCCGAGGGCCAGCTTGCTGCCATCACAACAGGATGACCTGGGGAGACAGGCTGCAGGGGAGGTGCTGGAGCTGGGGGCAGCTGCGCGGGGCCAGCGGGGCCGGGGAAGGCTCAAGGGGAGCTCTGGCGAGTTGGGAAGGCACCCGGCGCCTGGAGGGGCGTCCGCCTCCTTCCCCTCTTCCCTCCCACCAGCTCCCGGGAGCTCCCCGGGGCTGCCCGCCGCAGCACGGGCCTTGAGGCTTCCCGTCCCGCCACCCCCGGCGGCCAGCGGCCAGCAGAGACTCCCGCACCCGCCGAAGGAGCTCGCTCGCCTCACCGCCGACCTCGCCCCTCACCCGCCGCCATGCTGCTCTCGCGCACCGCGCATGCGCGAGCCGCCGCCGGCGCGCCGGAAGGGCCACGCCCGGCGCGCGACCGCCGCGCTGCGGGACCGCGCTTTGGCCGCGCGGCAGCAGTGCCCGCCGGGCGGCGCGTGCCCGGGGCGGCCCCGGCACTGCAGCCCCGCGCGTTGCGCGCCGAGCGCCCGCCGGCCCCGCGCCCCTGGGGCGGGAGGACACGCCCCCGGCGGGGCGGGAGCGGGGAAGGGGCGGGTCTGAGCTTGGGCTGGGGGCGAGGGGCAAGTCGGGGGGTGCAGGCGGCACCCGAGGGGCGGTGGGAGGGCGGTGCCGAGCATGGTGGGGCGGAGGGGGCACAAGGTCGGAGGGCAGGGGGTTCGGGGGAACGTCCCGCAAAAACCTCGCATGGGGCAACATCTCCATGGGAATCACTTGGGGGGGGGGGACGGGACGGGGGGACGGACGACAGGGATGGGGGGGGGGGGGGGGGGGGGGCGGGCAGAACAGCGGGGAGGAGACCCTCTGGGCCCCGGACTCTCCCCACCGGACAGCCCCGGCTGCAGCACCCGCGGGTCCCCGCTGGAGACAGAGCCAGGAGCCTCCGGCCGCAGGGCTGGCGCCGCCGGGCGAGCACGCTGAACGGCCGGCAGGCAAACCTGGGCAGGGGGAGCTGCCGAGCAGCACCAGACACAACATGGCAGCTCAAGAACAAAAATCCCAAGTTATGTCTCAGCATATGAGAAAAGTAACACAGGAGAAAGCAGAAGAATTCAGTGAGAATGAGGGATAGGATAGCAGTTGAGCTAAAGGAGGTCAGCTCAAACTACAACACATCTGTTCAAAGCCAGAGCCATCGGTACGCTTAAAAAAAAATTAAAAAAAAAAATCAATACTAAGACTCATCAATACAATTTTGAAAGCATTCTCAGCATAAAAGCAAACACCCTTGATAGTGCTGGAAAACGTCTCGTCCCTTTCTCACAGCACCCCTGGGGGGAGATACACCCCCCACCCCCCCCCCACCCGTGAGACCGCAGGAAGACCTCGTACCATCCTCGGACTCACCACAACAGCTACAGCCCTTGCGCCGCCGCCGCTGCTGCTGCACGTCTCGCTTGCTCAGTCAATAAATCTGCAGAGTGAAGTGTAAAACTCTAAATAAACATAACAAAGTCATGTTTAAAACGTTCTTTAAAGAAAGAACAAATCTCAGTCGTTCACTTTATACCGAAAAGGCACGTGGATGTTCATGTACATCCAACAACAATGCTCACACTACCAAAGTATTTGATTTGATGTTTGCGTTAACTGCACTCACCCAGCTGCAAGCAGATACCATTAAATCACCTGTCTCCAAAATACACCGTTCCCATCCGACTGGGGGGTTTCTTGTGCATTACACCATTAGGAGGGACATCTGGGCAGCTGCACCGCCCAGGAGAGATGCCACCCAATGGCCAGGGAAATGCACCACCGAAAGCCAGACAGAAATAAAGTACTTTGGAGTGCTCCCTCCAAATATGGGGAAAACCACCCATAACATTCAGCAGCCTCTCTTTTTAAACACATAGAAGAAAT
This sequence comes from Leptosomus discolor, assembly GCF_034619465.1. Lineage (NCBI taxonomy): Eukaryota > Metazoa > Chordata > Aves > Leptosomiformes > Leptosomidae > Leptosomus > Leptosomus discolor. Next base: position 39,350 of record NW_028237770.1, read on the forward strand.
ACCAAATTGCTTAAACACCCTCTTCAATCGTACCCTGAAGCTCGCGGGCGGTTACAGTTTAAACAAGGCAAGTCCATTTGTATATTACACAACATGAACTGTTTGGGGTTTTTTCCTATCAGAAATGAAACTTATAAAAAATTAGTAAGATAAGAGATCCCCATACTATTTTACTTTGGGGACACACACACACACACGACACACACACAGATGGGACCATGACGGACAGGGATGACGACACAATGCAGAAATCAACCACCCAGTTCTGCAATGCTTAAGGCTACCAAACAGGACTGGAAGATTTGCCAGAGAGAGGTGGGGGGAAAAAACCCACCAAACAAGCAAAAAAACCCCAAACAACAAAACAAAACAACACAACACAAAAAAAAAACCAACCCACGACCTTGATTGCTCTTAGTACAGATGTCAGTATCTCAGTCAGGTTTTCACGTACCCCTATGAGATATTTTAAACACTTAAGGACTGAAAAAGGAGAAAGCTTTTATCTGGAACACAGTCCATTTCTTCAGAACATCCAAACTCTGACGCACAGTTTCTTTCCCCTTTCAGCACCATACGATTCTCACAGAATCGTTTCTCAGCAAGCACACAAAACAGAAAGCTACGCACGCTCTCAGGAAGAGCAAATAAACGGAGGGGAGTACACTTCACACAGGCACAACGTGCTCCAGAACAGACCTTATTTTGAGTGTTTCTGCTGAAGCACTTCCTATCAAAACTAGAGAAGGAGAGCTGGCACGTTCTTCACGTTCACTTTAAAGTCCGTACTACAAGTACCTGGGGAAAAACGCAGACGCACGGGGCAGACGTACCTTGTCCTTGTAGGCCACTCGGGATCCTCTGGGCCAGTCTTGTACCTCCAGGGCAGAAGAAAGGGTCACCATGGTGAAATGATGCCAGTTGATAGTCTGCTGAGAGAGGAAAAAAAAAAAAAAACAAGCCACCTTTTAGCACAAAGCGGGCTAGGAATCGAAAGCTTCCTATTTCGGCGAAGGTTTGCAATGACTACAACCGAGTGGAGGAAAAAGCATTTTGCATCATCTTTGGTACAGCTGTTGAGACAGGCCACTAGAGATTTTGGTTTTCATAGAAAACTGGGTGCTTTCTGTCTTTTTTTTTTTTTCTTTTTTTTCTCCTTCTGACTCATTGGCAGCTTCAGTCTCACCAGAACTCCCTTCCTTAGATCGACACAGATAACTACGCACCTTTTCTCAAGCCTACATAGAGCCAGGGTTTCCTCACCCTAGACATCCCAAATCGAATACTATCCTTAAAATGTACAGCGACCCACCTGCCCTTGTCAACTGCCTCCTTGCAGAAACTGCCCCTTCACAGCTCGTCCCCGTCTCAGCGGATTGTCCTGCTGGAGGATGAAGTGCAGAAGATGCGTATCCCCACAGCATTTGTCTGTGAGGGTACATGTTCAGAAATACTCTGAATCTGTAAGACAGACAGGTGTAATTTCTGCGATTTCAATCATCAGAACTCAATTGTGAGGAAACAAACTAATGTTTAAATGAAGGGTCTGTACGCTACAGTCCTAGGAGAGGGGCAGGGGGGAGAAAGGCATTACAAATTGGAAAAAAAAAAAAAAAGGGCATGATTCGGAGCTCCCAATCATGACGGAGCGGTGGGGACAGTAACAAAAGCAAAGACAAACAGCAGCAACGTTAAGTGAAATCCAGCTTTAATTCTGATCACGTCTTTAAGAGACTCCCCAAGTCTATACCTCAGTCCTACGAAGGACTAGTCCTTTTTTTTGAAGGACAAGTTGTTGTTTTTTTTTTAACACATAAAAGTCCCAGACTGAGGGCTCCACGGAATAGCATGTGGACTGAACCACAGGACAAGCAGTCATCAACACTCTAATGAAAAAACCAAATCGACTATAAACCAAGTTTAAACATCACTGTCCATCCTGTTTCTTTGGTTACATTTCTACCGGCATCTAGGTGCTCAAGAGTTCACTGTCCTCACACCACAGGTTACTGACAATGTACTCGGGCATCTAAAAATAAAAAGCCATCTCCACCCCACCCATAAAATCAGGGTGAACCACGAGAAGAGAAACTCTCAAGGCGGCAACAGGCAGCTCTGCACTTACCACGGAGGAAAGTCTGTTCCTCGGCCCGGAAAAAAAAACACTCTCGACTCCCAAGGGACCTCCCGGGGAACGAACCGTGCTCCATTAACGGCGTTTTGTCCCCAGCTTCTCTGCCCCGGGCTTGGGTGGGGAGGGGCGGCGGGGCCCTTCCACTCGCCCTGGCCCCTCCGCGCTCCCCCAGCCCCACGTGGGCCATCGCCCAAGCACCGACCGCATCCGCCCGCGCGGGATCTCCCTCGTGGGACGCGGAACGCGACGCCGGGAAGAGGCGGCGGAACAGGAACCTCTTGGTCAGGTCGCCCGGCCAGCGGCGAGAAGACCGAGCCAGGTTCTGCCCGAGGGGCCGGGCAGGGCCCCCTGGAGCCCCAGCCGGCCCGTTTCCGTCCCCTTTGCCCGGCACTGAGCAGGCCCCGCCGCCCCGCCCCAGACACCGGCGAGCACCGCCCGGCCCGCTCCGGCGCACCGGCAGGGCAGCCCAGCAGCGCCGCGCCCCGGGACCGCCGCTCCCGCCGTGCCGCGAGAGGCGCCTGCCCGGCTTCAGGCCCTGCGGGGACACCGCCCTCCCCACCCTCCCCCCCACGGCGCGGCTCCCCCCCGCTTCTTCCCACACGGCGCGGCTCCGCCCGCAGCCTCCCCCGCCCCGCTCCGCGCCTCCGACACGGGCCCCGCCGGCCTGGCCGCCCGCCTCACGGCTTTCCCCGGGACCCACCGGTCGATCGCCCGCTCCCCACTCACCCGCTCCCCCGGCGGAGCCCGAGCCAGAAGAGCCCCAGCCGCAGCCCCAGCCCCGCAACGTTCGGTGACCGCGCCGCTCCTGCCGCGACTCGCACTGCCGGGCGGTGCACCGGAGAGTGCAGGAAGCCACGCGCCCCGGAGGGGCGGGGAGAGAGGCGGAAGTGACGCTTCCGGCGGCGCGACAGGATGCAGGAACACGCGCCCACCAGAACGGGGGATGCGGCAAAGCGCGCCCCCTGCCGGGCGGGGGGAGCATGGAAGACACACCCCTGGGCGGGCGGGAGCACCGCTGGGCAGCGCCAAAGCACGCGCACCAGGGGCGGGAGGAGGGAGCGGGACGGCACCTCCGGGCGGCCGGCGACCAGGAGACCCCGCGCACCCGCCGAAAGGGATGACTCGCTCGCCTCACCGGTGGCCTCGGCCCTCCCCCGGCGCGCCGCCGTGCTGCTGCCGGGCACGCGTTTGCCCGGCACGCGCTTGCCCCGCCCACCACCGACGCGCCGGAGGGGCCGGAGCCGGCGCGCGAACGGGCAGAGGGCGAGGGGCGGAGCGGCAGCGGGGCTGCCTTACCGGGAGGCAGCAGACGGCGCCAGGCAGCCCCCGCGGTGTCGCATGGCCGCTGCGGGCGAACGGCAGCGTGGAAACAGCGAACGACACCGCGGGTCGGGGCTGCAGTACCTGCCCTTGGCCGCATGGTGGCAGCAGAGCGCCGCAAAGCGAACTGAAACGCGCAGAAAGCCCATTTAAGAAGCGCGGGCTCTGAGGAAATCCGGGGGCGATGGACAGAAAAGGCAGCGAACGTGCCCCTCCAGCCCGTATCCGGGGCTACACTGCAACAGCTGCCCTGTCCCCCGATGACCCCTCACTAGCCAGGGAGGGGCGTCGAGAAAAGGGGAGGAGACCTGCGGGTCGAAGTGAAATCGGGTTTAACGAGACAGCACCACTACCAACAGAGGCATGCAAAGTTACACTGGGCCAAATGAACGTGCAGCAGCCACGATCGACAGGAGAGGGGTCCTCGGGAGCAAGGAGAAGCAGGGAAAGGAGAGAGCCCTGCAGGAGCCCCGCGGGAGATCCCCTTCCTCAGCAAACCTTCCCCCTTTATACTGAGCATGACACAGTGGTCTGGGCTACACCTGTAGCTGACTCAAACTGCTAACAGCCTGCTGAGCATTGCTGGGCTGTGATTCTGGACCAGCCAAACCGTGACGGCAAAACACAGACAGGCAAGGCTGTAGACAGAAACTTTTAAAAGCGATGGGGATTAAGGAAATAAGGGAAAAAAATAAAAATAGTAATGGAGAAGTAGAAAGAAAAATCTGTAAAGCAAAGGCACTGAAGAAAAAGAAAAAGTTAAAACTTAAGATATCAAAAAGCAAAGAGTAGATGTAGAAAATACAGTGTAAGCAATAGGGATTAGGGAAATAAAGGGGAAAGATATAAAAATACAGAAAGTGACAGCCAACAAAAATGGAGACAGAGAAAGAAAAATTTAAAAGGATGGTGGTGAGGAAAGATAAGGCATAATTAAAAAATAAAGACAGGATGTGGGATAAAAGTAGATAGAAATCTTTAAGAGCAACAGGGTACAAGAAACAGAAATAATTTAAAAATAGGGTCGGGGAGGTGGATAGAAGAAAATTGAGGAAGAATTTTTTTTTTTTTTTTTAAGTGAGAGCATACAGGACAGAGAGAGGAATTAAAAAGGAGGGACAGGGTGCCAGAGGGAGGGAAAATGAGAAAGAGAAATTGCAATGCAGTGAGGCACAAGAAACACGGGAAAGCATTAAGAAATTGGGAGAGGGAGCCAGAAAATGGGACACCATGAACAAGAGAGGGCTGGAGAGGGGGACAAGGGTGTAGAGAGGAGAGCTGAGAGATTGCACCAGAAAATAGGGACCGAGAGACAAATCGGAGAGATGGGGAGTGAGGCAGAAGGGACTGACGAGACAGAGGCAAAACAAGGGCCGGGGACAAATTCTAAAGCAACAGGGAAAAAGAAACATAGGCAAGAAATTAAAAATAGAAACAGGGAGCCAAATAGAAACACATGTAGAACAAATATTTCAAAAAGCGATGGAGTACGGGAAACACAGGCAAGAAATAACACATGGGGGCAGGGTGACAGATGGAAGAAGCAAAACTGAAGAAGTGGTTGGGTAGAGGACACAGAGGGAAGAATTAAGAACTAGAGTCAGGGAGATGGACAGAGGGAAAAGCAGAAAGAATATTTTAAATGTGAAAGGGTACAAGAATTAAAAGAATAGGTATATGGACCTGCGTAAAGGGATGCAGGCAAAAATGTGAAAAACAACAAGATACGAGAAACAGGCAAGAAATTAAAATTAGGTCAGGGAGGGGGAGAGCAAGAGAGAGGTTGCAAGAAAATTTAAAAAGCGACTGGGTTCAAGAGACTTAAGTGAGAAGTTAAAAGACAGGAACGGAGAGGTAGAAACTTTCAAAAGCAATGGGGTACAAGAAACATGCAAGGAGGAAAAAACAGGAACAGAGAGCCCAGTAGAAGCAAACTGCCATGGGTTGACCTTGGCTGGCTGTTGAGTGCCCACCAAGGTGCTCCATCACTTCCTTTCCTCAACCAGAGGAAGAAAATACAACAAAAGCGCTAGTGGAAACCCACCACACTTCCCACAATCAACAGGGACCTGGATAAATGGAGGCAGGGAGAGAGGGAGACCTAGAAATGCCCTTTTCACAAGCAATAGGGCAGAATGAGAACAGAGCTCGTGGGGTGCCAGGAAGGAAACGACATAGAAAGGAAAGGTAGAAGGTGACACTTTACAGGGCAATGCTAGCAAAAGAGCAAAAAGCTTTGGGGAACTAGACAGCCTGAAAGGCAGACAGAGGCAGGGACAGGCAAGGAGGCAGGCAGAGATCCAGAGAACCGGGGCAGGGATGGCCCTGGACACACACGAGGGGACACGTGGCTCCTGGTGACAACGGCAGACCTTCACCGCCCCGAGGCTTTTCTTTCTGTCTCTGCCCCTTCCTCCTCCACAGTGCCAGCTGCCTGACCTTAGGAGCAGGCGGTGGGTGACTCAATGCACTTCTCTCACGAGGTTTCCTGGACATGCAGCAGCTCACACGTGTGCAGCCAACAGAGGCGCCAAGGTCCTGGTGCTGTGTTATGGTGGCATTCTCTGTTGTGGATGGGTGGGAGGGATCCTTCCTTGCCACAGGGACCAGCTGGAGACAGTTGCCTGTGGAAGCCCCTTGGTTTGACTCCTCAGCCAGCTCCTGCAGGCAGGCATGCCCAGGCAGCCCCCTTCATAGCCCAAAGTAGGGCCAGCCCCATCATTAGCCTCAGTGGCCACACCTGCCCCAGCTGGAGCCCATCAGGAACAGGTGCCTGGGCAAAGCCCCACAGCACATGGCCCCCTCCCCGGCACCTGCCCACAGCCACGAGCTCTGCACCCAGGGGCTTGAATACCATCCAGGGGCACAGAGGAGGCAGGAAAAGTTTACTCACCTCTGCCCAGAACAAATCCTGGCACTGAGCTGGCTACAAGGCTCGGTGTGCAAACACAGCAAACGCAGCAGGAGAGAAGGGAAAAAGCAGGAGGAAGGTAGAGAAGAGGTGGGGGACAGGCAGCCAGTAAACGGGATGCTGCAAACAGGAGAGGGACAGGGAGCAGGACAGTAGCATAGAGAGAGGAGTACTGGGACACTGAGCAAAAAACCCAGGGAGAGATGGAGGAATACATAAGAGCGAGGAGGAGCAGGAGAGAGAGGCCAAAGGGACCAGCAGGACCACAAGGCAGGGACAAGACAAGGGACAGGGAAATATTGTAAAGCAATAGGGGAAAAGAAACAGAGGCAAGAACTAACACATAGGGTCAGGAAGACAAAAAGAGGGAGCCTTACAAAGACAATGTAAAAAGTGACACCATTTCCACCCCCGTCTTGACTTCCACATTTTCCCTGACTTCGCACCCCATCTCAGCCTCCACTTTCTTCCAGCCCTGCCTCTCCCCCTGGCTTGAGGGGAAGCCCCAGTGCAATCAGGAAGGTGTTAGGCTGTCCATCAGGCTCCCACAGCAAAGGGGCCAGGACAGAAAGCCATTGCTGGCCCTCCCCATCCCTGGGCAGCCCTTTCCCAGGCAGCAGAAGGAGCGGCAGGCAGGGCAGCAGAGGTGGACCGGGACACACACAGGAGAACGTGTGACTCACCCCAGCTCCTGGCACCAGCTCAGATCTTCAGCACCCCAACACTTTTCTCTCAACTCCCCTCCACCGCCAGGCTGGCCAGCGGCTCACACACACAGCCGATGCAGGCACCAAGCTGCCAGCAATGTGTGCTGGTGGTCTGCTCCATCATGGACAGCTCAGGGGGATCCTTCCTTACCACAGGGACCAGCCATTCCATTCTGGAGGTAGCTCCAGCTACCTCCTCAGCCAGTTCCCCTTTATCAGCTCCCTCAGGCAGCCCCTTTATAGCCCACAGGAGGGCCGGCCCTGTTATTAGCCCCACTGGCCACACCTGGAGCCCATCAGGAACAGGGGCCACAGGCAAGAACAAGCACCCAGGGACAAGGAGCTCTGAAGAGGGAGATGTAGGAAGAAAATGTAAAAAGCAATACTGCTTTTCCACTCTCCCACCCACCCCTGCCCTTGGGAAAGCCTGATGGAAACCATGAGACTTCAGGGTGTCCCTGCTGGGTGCCCCTCATTCCCCCTGATATCTACTGGTGATGGCATTTTGGGCCCAAGGAAGTGCCAGAGCGAAGTTTGGAATGCAAACAGTTTGTTTAAAACAGTTTGCATCTGGAGCAGCAGTTCTTGTAGTGGTGGGGGCAAGGCAGGTGCATGGAGCAGGGACAAGGGGAGGGGGACACAAAACATGGTAATGGGAGGCAGGTGCAAGGCACACCCATGGTGGGGGGGCGGGGGGGGGGAGGAAGGCAGGTGCACAGGGGGAGGATAGGGTGTGAGCTATGCACACCCATAAAGTGGGTACAAAAATCTGTCAGGGATAACCTGATTGAGGAAGATGAAGTTGACCTTGACAGCATTCCAGTATACCCTTGAAAAGACAGAAGAAGTGGATGAAGAATGTTGTAAACAAGTTTGAGGAAGTTATAAGAGATTGAGCAAGAAGAGACTGAGCAAGTAATACCACAGAGCAGAAACTTGGCAAGAGAACAGTAGGTACAGTGAGAAATACAGTAGGAGCTCCAGCCAATCATTATGTGAATGGAGGTGAATGGACAAAGCTATTGAGCGAATCATTTTAGCAGCCTTAGTGCATGAACAGGTGGACAGATAAGAAAGGTTATAAAAGGGTACACTTTTTCTGCTGCACCATCTCAGCCATCTTGGTTTTTGCAACTTAATAAAGACTGCCTTCTTACATATACTCTTGTCGTTGTCCATCCCTACCATGAAAAAAAGCAGGCAAGGCAGGCCCATGGGAGGCAGGGACATGACAAGTAGGGCCAGGCACACACACGGGAGTCAAGGCCACAAAGATCGGGGTGGCATGGGAAAAACCCCACCTGAAGGCAGAGACAGGGGTATGGGGGGGGCATAGACAGGTGCAGATGTGGTGCACATCCTCATGCTACTCGATAATCTCACCTTCAGTCCTAGGAAAGGAAATGGGATCACAAACCCTTGTCACAAAAAACAAGTTGCCATCCTGCAGGAAGTTCAGAATTCCAGGAAAATCCAGTGCACCTATGTCTTGGTTTGAAAGACAGGTGTCTGTGGAGGAAGGCAGGAGCCTCCCTTGAAATGGAAAGTGCAACCCCCTTCCCTCCAAATTATTATAATTTTGAAATTAACGGGCGTTCAGGCAAAGATACGGGGAATAGGAATAACAGTTCTTTACTAATATATATATATATATATATAAAAAACACAAGGCAGGGAAAAAACAAACAACCCACTGGTTTACACTGACAGAGTCAGGAATACAACCTGACACCCTGTTAGGGTGGCAGTAGCAGTCCGATAAGATGCTGGCTGCAGTCCTCCTGAAGCGATGGATGTAGTTCTGTGGAAGCAGCAATCAGGTAAAAGAGTCTGGTCTTCCTCCGAAGGTCCAGTGGTAGGTAGGTAGCTCTTGTCCTCTGGAACTCCAGTGGGGGGAAAAGCTCCTCTGGGAATCCACTGGAAGAAGGCTGCTAGGGTGTTCAAAATCTCTGTTTTTATTTGGCATGGACTGCTTGGCTCCTTCCCCCCCGCCCCCCCCACCCCCGGGCGGAGCATCTCACAATGGGATGGGGAGTCGTGAGGCAGTTCCTTGATGGGCCATTAACAGGAGATAGTCCAGGAGCGAGTTATCGATGAGTCAGGCGATAAGGCATTGTTGTGCCCAGTAACAGGAGATAGTCCGGGGGGGGGAGGCAGAGAGCACCGCCCCACCTGGTCTCAACAGCTCCTGAAGATGGTAATAGAATATTTTTTTCTTTTGGCACATTTTGCACTGTAACCCAGGACAACCTAGAACAAAACCACAGCAAAACTGTCAGTTAAAAAAGCTGTGTGTTTTAGAACCCTCTCATCACCCCTTAACACTCCGTATGAAACTGCTGACAAATAATAAAAAAAAAAAGCCCAAGCTGCATCCCAGGGCTCTCTCTACTGTGGGTGCTGCTGGAGCTTGCCCAATCCCACAGCTCTCACCTCGCCCAGAAGGAGCTCCCTGGGCAGAGCCCGGGACTCATCTACCCCAGGCCCCGCCCACTGCCTTTCCAAACATCCCCCGGGGAAGGGGCCGCCGCGGGGCACAAAGGTGAGAGCGTCCGGTGCGTAGCCCACTCACTGTAGGCGGTAGCAGGAGAGAGCGCGGCAGCGCGCACCCGGAGCTGCAGTACCGTCTTTTGGTCACAGGGTGGCAGCAGGGTGCGCGGCAGCGCCGCCGGGGCTGCATAACCGCTTTTTGGTCACAGGGTGGCAGCAGGGAGCGCGGAAAGCTCCGCTGGGCCTGCAGTACCGACTTTCGGTCACAGGGTGGCAGCAGGGAGCGCGGCAGCGCCTTCGGGACTGCAGTACTGCTTTTCGGTCACAGGGTGGCAGCAGGGAGCGCGGCAGCGCCTTCGGGACTGCAGTACTGCTTTTCGGTCACAGGGTGGCAGCAGAGAGCGCCACAAATCGGTGTCACCGCACACGCGCGTGTACCACGCCCCAGTACCCAACCCTAGTCAAATCGTGGTAGCAGAGCGCGCCGCAGGCGGCCGCCAGCGCGCATGCGCGTACCCCGGCCTGCAGTACTGCACACCCCCCACGCGCAGGCAGCACAAAGCGCCGTTTCACGCAGCACCCCCGTGCGGTCACAGCGGCGCAGCAGCACCTGCGTCTTTCTCTGACACTGGGGGTACAGGGGGACCCGGAGAGGGGTGGGGGATGACCGACACCAACGGCTCTCCCCGGCATAACCCACAGACGAGCACTCACCTGCCACAGCCCACGAGACAGAATCCATGCTCGATGCCTGCCCCCCGCCGGATCATCGACGCCGGCTGCCGCACAGCAGAGGGGTGGCAGGGCGTCCGCCAAAGGACAGTGCCATGGCTCTTGCTCGCACTCGGCTCTGCCACATTCCCCGTCTCGGACCACGCCCGGACGGGCTCCCCAGAGCAACAACTGCCCCTTTCCCCACCGGACAGCCGTGGCAGAAAGCTTGGACAGAGACAGAGCTGGCCCCGCGGGGCGAGAGCGCTGAGCCACCGGCAGGCAAACCTGGGGGGGGGGGGGGGGGGGGGGCGAGCTGCTGCGCAGCACCGGACACTCACAGCAAGACATCGGGAAACAAAAGGCCCCAGCCATAGTTCAGCACATTAGAAGAACAACACAGAAGCAAGGAGAGGAATTCAATAGAACGAGGGACAGGAGAGCAGTCGAACTGAAGGAGACCAGCCCGAAATACAGACACATCCTCTACAAACCAGAGTGATTTGAATACTTAACACTCCATAGAAAGACAAACAGATACGATTTCCAACCCCTTCTTAGCAGAAAAGCAACTGCTCTTGCTCATGTTTGATGCCCTTCCTTAGAGCGCTGCTGCAGAACAAGGCTGTACACCCCCATCTAGATCTATGCTTACACCTGTCTCCAAAATACACAGTTGTTATTTGACTCTGCTCCTGCCCCACCTTGTTCTATCATGTCACATGATTAGAAACCAAGTACTTCAGAGCGCTCTGTCAAAACACAGGGAAGAAACTCAGTAACATGCAGCTGCCTCTGGCTTGGAAAGAGTTAGAGAAACCCCTGACCGCTTAAGTACACCTCATACATTACATGCTGTACTGATTCGGCAGCGAGTTTAAACCGCGTTAGTCATTCTGCCAATTATACAATTTTAACTTTCTCTAGAGTTTCATATATGACAGGAAAAGATCAGTGAAATAATAGATCCCCCACATGGTTTTACTCATTAAAAAGAAAAAAAAAAGAAATTCAAATCCCCAGGGCTGCAACAGGTAAGGCCACCGAACAGGACTGGCAGATGCACTAAGGCTTCTGGCTGTACCAAAGCACGCAGAGGAACATTTTTTAATCGTATCTCGACCGTTGCAACCAAGAATGTAAAGACCAGCGACGCCATCCACTTTTGGAACACTTGCTGTGCTTCAGTCTTTGGAAACAAATTGACTTTGCTGTTGTTTTGTTTTTCAAAAGAGGGCAAAAAGTCTCACTGCTCATGACTTCTACAGCCAAGCACACAGAGTCCGACAGGCAGTTCGTACAACGCAATTTCTTTGAAGGAGAAAGATTTCCATTCCAGGAAAATCCCTTTTCCAACTGAAATCAAAGTTACGCACTGCAGGACAACGGTCCCTGGTCCCTCAGCTTCGCTTCCAGAGGGCTGGGGATCCGCGTCCATCCTCAGCAGAAACCACATCAACTAACCTGATTACTCCTGCAGTTGCCACGTTCCTCCTCATCGCCTACAGAAAAAAAAAAAAAAAAAACCACACACACCGCTGACAGTGGTAGCTGTCACACGGGTCACCACAGACCTCCTCGAAACACCCTCCTCCTCAAAAGGAACGTGGTCTTCCGCTCAACTGCTCCGCACCGATTCCCGTGTTGGACGCTGCAGCTGTCATCGCTTGCGGCCCCCCTAAGGTAGCAACAGACAGAGAAATACCGTCACGCTTGGGAGAAATCACCAGCCCCACGCTCCTCCTTGCTGCTCCTTAGCTCACCACCTCAAAAGCTCACCCAACTCCAAAGGCAGCTGCGTAACACCTGCACAAACGCACAGAAACGCTTGACCGAGCTGCCGCAGGATGCTCCGCTCTTGGACGCCGGCCCGGCTGACAACCGCCTCGCCTCCTCAGGCCGCTGGTCGGCGCGCAGCTTCGCCCCTCCGAGGCTATGTGCGTGACCTGCGAAAGCCAAAACAAAAGGCACGTGCTGAGATACCGCCCGAAACCACAGCCTGCCCGTGCCCATTCCCCTCTCCTCCTCCTCTACCTCGGCCGCCCACCCACCCTACCTCTGCCAGCTGCCGCGTTGAGGCTCCGGTACCACCTGTAAAACACAACCCATAAGGGATGCTTATAAACTTCACAAACGACACAACGCCTGAAAAGTAACTTCTCTGCTGCAGCCCACCAGTCCCAGCTCACCTCGCCCCAGCCACCCGCAGTGCCGATACCCTGCTTCGCTCGCTACTTCGTGCCTTTGGAATACAACAAACCTACCAAGACCTGTCAGCTGCTCACACAGCCATCGGCCGCATCTGCCCGCTGACACTGCGTGCCAACCCACCTTCTTATGGCCGCTCCCCCGCCCCTCCTCTAACCCTTTGGTGCACGGCTCGTCTCACTGCATCTGAAAACGGCATCGAACGAGTCACCCGGCTGCGGAGCAACAGCTTAACGGTTCCGGAGATCTCCTTTCCATGTAGGAATACCCTCTAGACTCCAACAACAGCCAGCCAGCCATCACAGAAAACCAAAGCCAAAGCAACACCTGGCCCTACGCGTACGACCCTTAGCACCTTCCACCCCGGAAGTCAAATGCCACGGCCCCTGACGAAAAGATACGGCCGCGGCCGCAACCGCAACGGTGGACGCGCGAGAAGCCGGGCCCCAAGACCCAACATCCACAGGATGCGGAGAAGTCGTCGTCCCAGAAGAGGGCTCCGTGAGAACAGACCGCTCGACAGCGGATACCCCAGCGCATCCTGGACCACTCGTCACCTTCTCGGACACGAGACATGCTGGACAGATCTGTGTGTGGAGCTTCTCGCGCGAGACGGGGAGCGCTCGGTCGGCGGTACCCCGGTGAGTCGAGGAGCACGAGACCCTCGGTGCGGCTACCGATGCGCCCGCCTACCGCAAAAGAATAAACCTCCGGAGCATTGAGACCTCATTAATGTGCAGTATAGCGCACACGGAACAAGCACCACCGACCGCCTCCTTACCACTGAACCCCTCAAGGAATCACAGCGGCGGTCAGCTGACGGAAAAACCATGGCGGCTGAAAGATCTAACACAGGCACCTTACAACCACAGAAACCGGTGCTAAACACACAACAGGTGAAAAACTACACGGAAACATAACTGCTGTGACCGGCACTACGACACGTCTCATCAGGCGCGTCATGAAAAAGTCAGAAACGGAGTCATGGGAAGGCTCGCGTGCCCGGGCCTACGACAGAAGACAGACCCTGGCTGGAGACTGTTACCAGCGCAAAGAACGCAGACCCTCTTCTCTGAGAAGTTCTGGGGAAGATGCCTTCTCGAGAAACTCTCAAGCTCCGTATACAGGCGAGTACAAGATGCTCACCCTAACCCTCGCTGGACAATTTCACCATCAGTCCTATTAAGAGAGAAAAAAGAGCATAGATCAAGACATCAGCAACTTACACAGCACACAGTAAAAACGGTGGGGAAAAAAAACAAGGTTCCATCTCCCATAGTCAGGAATTCCAGAAAAATGCAATGCATCTAAAATTTAAAAAAAAAAAAATGGCAGGCTATTAAACCATTTTGCCACCCCCAAACCCTCAGCGGAAAACCGCCAGCCTGAAACAACAAAAACAACTGCATAAAAGGGTACTTCCTACTATGCCTACAGCCGAACCTCGGCCGGTCTCGAAACTCTTCCCTCACACCGACGCCTCCGCTTCTTGCCGTGAGCAAACCCCCGACGCCCGCGCAGCCCAGCCGGCTCCAAGAGCTGCCGCCAGCGACCAGACCAGCGGAGCGCCCGCACCGCAGCAGCCCCGGAGCAGAACGGGCTCCCTGTGCAGAGGCCAGGGCTCGTACACCCGGGGCCCTGCTCACCACCCTTCCTGCAATCCCCTGGGAAAGGGGCTGGGGCGACCCCCAGCAGACACAAGGGCGGCCGGAGGAGCAGCGGGGAGTTTCCTCACCTGCCTCCGTGTCACGGGGTACAAAGCACTGAGCAAAGACAGCGACCCGTACCGCAAAGGCCGATACCTGCTCTTCTACTGCAGGTATCTGCGGCACCAGCAACGTGACCGGGCAGGGAATTAAACTAACGGAACCGCTTTAACTGGGAGAATAAGGACACAAACCTGAGCCAGGTGCAGTCAGCAACATCCCCGGGGAGGAACCGGCAACCAAGTCCTCAGCGCTGCCCCTGGGAGACACAAAGAACGGCCAACTGTTGTCCACAGCGACGGCCACCCCTTTCCCCAGGCAGGAACCCCTCCTTCTGCAGGAGCTCCTGGAGACGCCCCCTCCTGCCCCAGACCATTGCCAACGGCACCCGTGCTTATGGGGCAATAAAGCACGTTCGCGGGTCAGCTTGCTGCTGCGAGGGCAGGGTCTGGGGTGGTCAGGGGCTACGGGACAGGTGCTGGAGCTGTGGGCAGCTGCATGGGGCGCGCAGGCCGGAGCACTTTTCCAGGGGGTGGGAAGGCCTCCAGGTGCCCGGAGGCAGCCATCTGCCCCTCTTCCTCCTTCCTCTCCACCAGCTCACAAAACCCCTGGGAGCTGCCCTGACGGGGCCCGACGTCTGCTGTCGGCACTCTCGGGCAGGCGTGCCCTAGCAGCACCATCCCCTGGGGCTGCGGCCCCATGACACAGAGCGGCCATCGCCATCAGCCTCGCTGGCTCCCTCCGGGGCTCCTCCGGCACCAGCCCGCAGCTGCAGCCATGGCCCCTTACCCCCGCTGTGTACCTGCTCCCCTGGACTCTCTGACCGCTGCTCAGCAAGTACAAAGGAGACAGAGCGAGGGTTTATTTGCAAACCCATCTAAGTGCGAGGAACACGCCTGCTCTGGGGCTCAGAGCCCGTCCACTCACCCTTCCCTGGGACCGCTCGGCAGTCCACGCTGGGGCAGCAGGTACGGAGAACGAAAACACAGCCATGGGGAGCTGGGCAGAGGAACAGAAAGAGAAAAATAAGGTGAGGGAGAGGAACTGAGGAGCAGAGAAAGAGAGGTACCGGGAAAAGAACAGAGAGGGGGAGACACAGATAAAGAAAGGACACAGAGTCCTGGTCTGTGGAAGGAAAACGGGGTCAGGGAGCCAGGCGAGGGAAAAGAGCACGCCCACCAGCCCTGTGCCCAGGGGGCAGCAGCGGCCTTTCCTCACGGGGAAGTGGCAGCGGGCACGGCGGCCCCATCCCACAGGCCCTGCAGCATCGCGCGGCCGTTACCGGCGGCGCCCGCCGGCAGGACAGCCTGCTGCTCGCCGGATGCAGCGCTGAGCATGGCGCCCGAGCCGGACGCCCGCAGGCAGCCATGCGGCCCTGGCAACGAGCCCACAGCTCGTGCGGCGGCTGTGGCGAGGGCTGGGCCGTGCCGCAGGAGCGGGGGGCCATCACTCGACCCCCGCAGCGCAGCACCTCCTCCCCTGGGCTCCCTCACAGCCCCTCGCCTGCTGTGAAGGGACTGCAAACGCAGCTGGGAGGGCAAAGGAGACTGCGAACGTTTCTTCAGTCACGCAGGTAGCGGATGCAGCGAGAGCGCCTGAGGCAGGGAACAGGATGGCGAGAGAAAGACAGGGACAGGGAGCCCGACAGGTGGAGAAAGAAGCAGCAGGGAGAGAAGAAGAGAGGCAGCAGATAGAGGGAGAAGGGAGCAGGGCAGAGACCGACAAAGGAGGACGGAGACGCAGGACAAAACTGGGACAGGCAGCACGACAGAGAGGAAGGAAAGAAGAACAGGGGCAGGAAGCTGGACCGAGACACATGGAGAAAGACAACAAAGAACAGGGCAGAGAGGGAGGATGAAACAACAGGGACAGGGAGCCAAGACAGCCAACAATGGAGGGAAGGGGCGGGGGTGGGGGGAACAACAACACGGTACAAACCACAGAGCTACACACTACAGGTGGAAGAATTAAAAAATAGAGCCGGGGAGCCAGAAAAAAAAAAAAAAAAGCTGGAGAGCAAAAAGTATAGCGATTCATACAAAAAGGGAGGGAATATTAAAATAGCGTCATCAGGGAGCCAGAGAAAGCGAGACGGAGAAAGGACAAAAGCAACAGGCTACAGGGCAGAGAGGGAGGAACTCATGAGCAGCAACAGAGCTCCGGCCAGAGAGAGACGGAAAAAAGTACAAGACTGCAGGGGCTGCAGGGCAGAGAAGGAAGAATTGACCAACAGGGACAGGGGACCAGACAGAGCGTGATCGAGAACAGAAAAAACCAGCAGCGGGCTACAGGGAAGAGGAATTCAAGAGCAGGGACTGGGAGCTGGACAAAGAGACAGAAAAAAAAAAAAAAAACCACGAAACAGTGATGGGCTATGAGACAAATAAGGAGGAAAGAAAAAACAGCAGCAGGGAGCCAGACAGAAGAGACTGAGAAACACAGACAAATAGCTTGGGGCTATGGGACAGAGAATGTGGAATGAAAAGGCAGAGAGAGGGAGCCAGACAGAGAGCAGGGGGAAAATCCAGACAGGCTACGGAGGGGCAGAAGAAGGAATTAAAATCTGGGGACAGAGAGCTGAACAGAGAGGGATGGCGACAGCAGGGAATAGCAGCGGGTGCAGGAGTAAGAGGGAGAAAATAATCGATAGGGACAGGGAGCTGGATACAGAGGGTCAGAGAAAGGTGAAAATAGGGGTAGGGTAGAGGGCAGAGAGTAAGAATTAAAAAATGGGGGCACTGAGACACAGAGATGGAGAGAAGAAAAAAGCAACAGGCTACACAGCAAAGGAGGAGGAATTAAAAAACACGGACAGGAAGTGCGAAAGTGAGAAGGGGCTGGGGGGGGTGGGGTGGGCCGGGGACTCCAGGACACACGACTCCTGACAGGCAACAGGACAGAGAGGGAGGAATTAAAAGGGAGGGACTGGGAGCTGGGAGAGGGGGAGAAAGAAAAAGAATCACGGCACACTACAGGGCTGAGAAGGAAGAAACTGAACAGGGACAGGGAAACGGCCAAAGAGAGCCCAACGAAAGAAAATGTGCCGATGGGCTACAGGACAGAGAGGGAGGAGTGAAACAACAGGGAGCCAGAGCCAGGCACAGAGAGATCGAGACAGAAAAAACAGCCAGGAGCAACGAGGCGGGGCAGGGGTGGGGGGAAGCTGCGAGGATCTGGAGCCAGACAGAGCAACAGCAAAAGAAAATGACAACGACAAGCTCCAGGGAGGAGCGGGAGGAATGAAAAGACAGAGATGAGGGGCCGGACCCAGTGTGACACACGCAGGAAGCACAGCAACAGCTGGAGGGCAGAGAGGGAAGAATTAAAACACAGGGACAGGGCGCCAGAGGTGGAGTGGGGAGACAGATAAAGGGGGAGAGGGCAGACAGAAAGACAGGCTACAGGGAGAAGCAGGAGGAATTAAAGAAATGGGATCCACAGCCGGACAGAGAGAAGGAGAAAGCAGCACAATCACCACAGGCTACAGGGCCCAGAAGGAAGAAACTGAAAAACAGGGAAGCGGGAGCCGTCCAGAGAGAGATATGAAGAAAGGGAAGATAGCGGGGAGCCGCCACACGGCAGCAAGGGAAGGATTAAAAAGATGGGGCAGGGAGCCGGACAGGGAGCGATGGAGAAAGAAACAAAGCCCCTTGATGGGCTACAGGACAGAGAGGGAGCAACTGAAGACTCGGGGAAAAGGAGCAGGACAGAGAACGGAAAACCAGTGACGGGCCACAGGGCAGAGGGAGGAACCACATATGTGGGGAGAGGCAACTGGCCAGAGAGAGATGAGGACAGACAGATAACAGCAGTGGGCTACAGGGCTGAGAGAGAAACTGAAAAACGGGGACCGAGAGCCGGGAACAGGAGACACGCAGAAACACCAAATCGCAACAGGCCACAGGACAGAGAGGGAAGAAATAAACATCTGGGACCAGGAGCAACCTACAGAGAGACGTCGGGAAACGGAAGTTTCAAGAACAATGCATACGAGGCAGAGAGGAAGGCATTTTTAGAAGTGGGTCAAGACAGGGACAGGGAGCCCAACAGAGACAGAGAGAACAAGAAAGCAACAACGGGCTGCGAGACAGACAGGGAGCAATTGAAAAATCCCAGCAGGGAGAGACGGCAAAAGGAATGAAATCGCAACACGAACTTCGAAAGCGACAGGCTGCAGGGCAGAGAGGGAGGAATTTTAAAAAATCCGGATCTTGTGCTGGACCAAGAGAGACCGAGCAAATAAAAATGGTGAGGCCTAAAAGGGCACACAGGAAGGAATTAAACAACAGGGACAGAGAGCCAGACAGAGAAAAGTCCTGACAGGCTTCCAGAGAGAGAGGGGAATTTAAAATTAGAGACCAGGAGCTGGACAGAGAGAGACTGAGAAAGGGGAGGGGGAAAAAAAAAAAAAAAAAAAAAAAAAAGACAGGGGCGGGCAAGGGGGAAATCACAGCACCATGTGAAAGACAGGGGGCCAGGGGAGGGATAGGGAGGGCCTGGGACACACAAGTGGGGCGATGGGGCCCCGAGGGCCCAGGACTCACCGCATCCCTTGTTCTCAGTGCTGCCAGGAGAATTTGCCCGTTCAGACGCTTCCTTCTCTTCCTCTCCTCCCTTCCTCTTCTGCAGCTCCGGTCACATGGTGGTTCTCCACCTAAAAGATTACATGGCTGTCTCAACTCTTGCGAGACAAGGCTTCCTAGACATGTAGCCTCGCTCGTTCATGCATCACACGGCCGTACCATGCCATGGGTTACGCACATGGACTCTCCGCTTGCCTGCGGCGGGAGGCAGCTGCCGGCCGGCCGGCCTCTGATTCCTTCTTCTTTCTCTGGCCTCTCTAGCTTCAGCCGCAGCAGCTCCTGTCCACTGCCCACAGCCAGCAAGTGCTCCGCCCGCCCCTTTTTGCCCCCACGCCGCGACGAGAGCGAGGTCAGGCAGAGACAACCCAGGCAAGACCGAGGCGGGTGCAGACAACAGCATCCTCAGGGGAGGAAGGGACACCTGTGCCCTCAGTGCAGCCTCTGGGAGACAAGGAGAATCAGTGACCATTATGACCGTAGATCATCCCCGGCCAAATCGCCTCCTTCCACAGCAGCTTCTGGAGATGCCACTTTTTCCCTGCACTGCAGTTAATGGTATCCACGTTAAGGCAGAATCAAGTGCATCCGAGGGCCAGCTTGCTGCCATCACAACAGGATGACCTGGGGAGACAGGCTGCAGGGGAGGTGCTGGAGCTGGGGGCAGCTGCGCGGGGCCAGCGGGGCCGGGGAAGGCTCAAGGGGAGCTCTGGCGAGTTGGGAAGGCACCCGGCGCCTGGAGGGGCGTCCGCCTCCTTCCCCTCTTCCCTCCCACCAGCTCCCGGGAGCTCCCCGGGGCTGCCCGCCGCAGCACGGGCCTTGAGGCTTCCCGTCCCGCCACCCCCGGCGGCCAGCGGCCAGCAGAGACTCCCGCACCCGCCGAAGGAGCTCGCTCGCCTCACCGCCGACCTCGCCCCTCACCCGCCGCCATGCTGCTCTCGCGCACCGCGCATGCGCGAGCCGCCGCCGGCGCGCCGGAAGGGCCACGCCCGGCGCGCGACCGCCGCGCTGCGGGACCGCGCTTTGGCCGCGCGGCAGCAGTGCCCGCCGGGCGGCGCGTGCCCGGGGCGGCCCCGGCACTGCAGCCCCGCGCGTTGCGCGCCGAGCGCCCGCCGGCCCCGCGCCCCTGGGGCGGGAGGACACGCCCCCGGCGGGGCGGGAGCGGGGAAGGGGCGGGTCTGAGCTTGGGCTGGGGGCGAGGGGCAAGTCGGGGGGTGCAGGCGGCACCCGAGGGGCGGTGGGAGGGCGGTGCCGAGCATGGTGGGGCGGAGGGGGCACAAGGTCGGAGGGCAGGGGGTTCGGGGGAACGTCCCGCAAAAACCTCGCATGGGGCAACATCTCCATGGGAATCACTTGGGGGGGGGGGACGGGACGGGGGGACGGACGACAGGGATGGGGGGGGGGGGGGGGGGGGGGGCGGGCAGAACAGCGGGGAGGAGACCCTCTGGGCCCCGGACTCTCCCCACCGGACAGCCCCGGCTGCAGCACCCGCGGGTCCCCGCTGGAGACAGAGCCAGGAGCCTCCGGCCGCAGGGCTGGCGCCGCCGGGCGAGCACGCTGAACGGCCGGCAGGCAAACCTGGGCAGGGGGAGCTGCCGAGCAGCACCAGACACAACACGGCAGCTCAAGAACAAAAATCCCAAGTTATGTCTCAGCATATGAGAAAAGTAACACAGGAGAAAGCAGAAGAATTCAGTGAGAATGAGGGATAGGATAGCAGTTGAGCTAAAGGAGGTCAGCTCAAACTACAACACATCTGTTCAAAGCCAGAGCCATCGGTACGCTTAAAAAAAAATTAAAAAAAAAAATCAATACTAAGACTCATCAATACAATTTTGAAAGCATTCTCAGCATAAAAGCAAACACCCTTGATAGTGCTGGAAAACGTCTCGTCCCTTTCTCACAGCACCCCTGGGGGGAGATACACCCCCCACCCCCCCCCCACCCGTGAGACCGCAGGAAGACCTCGTACCATCCTCGGACTCACCACAACAGCTACAGCCCTTGCGCCGCCGCCGCTGCTGCTGCACGTCTCGCTTGCTCAGTCAATAAATCTGCAGAGTGAAGTGTAAAACTCTAAATAAACATAACAAAGTCATGTTTAAAACGTTCTTTAAAGAAAGAACAAATCTCAGTCGTTCACTTTATACCGAAAAGGCACGTGGATGTTCATGTACATCCAACAACAATGCTCACACTACCAAAGTATTTGATTTGATGTTTGCGTTAACTGCACTCACCCAGCTGCAAGCAGATACCATTAAATCACCTGTCTCCAAAATACACCGTTCCCATCCGACTGGGGGGTTTCTTGTGCATTACACCATTAGGAGGGACATCTGGGCAGCTGCACCGCCCAGGAGAGATGCCACCCAATGGCCAGGGAAATGCACCACCGAAAGCCAGACAGAAATAAAGTACTTTGGAGTGCTCCCTCCAAATATGGGGAAAACCACCCATAACATTCAGCAGCCTCTCTTTTTAAACACATAGAAGAAATACCAAATTGCTTAAACACCCTCTTCAATCGTACCCTGAAGCTCGCGGGCGGTTACAGTTTAAACAAGGCAAGTCCATTTGTATATTACACAACATGAACTGTTTGGGGTTTTTTCCTATCAGAAATGAAACTTATAAAAAATTAGTAAGATAAGAGATCCCCATACTATTTTACTTTGGGGACACACACACACACACGACACACACACAGATGGGACCATGACGGACAGGGATGACGACACAATGCAGAAATCAACCACCCAGTTCTGCAATGCTTAAGGCTACCAAACAGGACTGGAAGATTTGCCAGAGAGAGGTGGGGGGAAAAAACCCACCAAACAAGCAAAAAAACCCCAAACAACAAAACAAAACAACACAACACAAAAAAAAAACCAACCCACGACCTTGATTGCTCTTAGTACAGATGTCAGTATCTCAGTCAGGTTTTCACGTACCCCTATGAGATATTTTAAACACTTAAGGACTGAAAAAGGAGAAAGCTTTTATCTGGAACACAGTCCATTTCTTCAGAACATCCAAACTCTGACGCACAGTTTCTTTCCCCTTTCAGCACCATACGATTCTCACAGAATCGTTTCTCAGCAAGCACACAAAACAGAAAGCTACGCACGCTCTCAGGAAGAGCAAATAAACGGAGGGGAGTACACTTCACACAGGCACAACGTGCTCCAGAACAGACCTTATTTTGAGTGTTTCTGCTGAAGCACTTCCTATCAAAACTAGAGAAGGAGAGCTGGCACGTTCTTCAC
This sequence comes from Leptosomus discolor, assembly GCF_034619465.1. Lineage (NCBI taxonomy): Eukaryota > Metazoa > Chordata > Aves > Leptosomiformes > Leptosomidae > Leptosomus > Leptosomus discolor. The sequence goes on from NW_028237770.1 coordinate 61,386, forward strand.
GTTCACTTTAAAGTCCGTACTACAAGTACCTGGGGAAAAACGCAGACGCACGGGGCAGACGTACCTTGTCCTTGTAGGCCACTCGGGATCCTCTGGGCCAGTCTTGTACCTCCAGGGCAGAAGAAAGGGTCACCATGGTGAAATGATGCCAGTTGATAGTCTGCTGAGAGAGGAAAAAAAAAAAAAAACAAGCCACCTTTTAGCACAAAGCGGGCTAGGAATCGAAAGCTTCCTATTTCGGCGAAGGTTTGCAATGACTACAACCGAGTGGAGGAAAAAGCATTTTGCATCATCTTTGGTACAGCTGTTGAGACAGGCCACTAGAGATTTTGGTTTTCATAGAAAACTGGGTGCTTTCTGTCTTTTTTTTTTTTTCTTTTTTTTCTCCTTCTGACTCATTGGCAGCTTCAGTCTCACCAGAACTCCCTTCCTTAGATCGACACAGATAACTACGCACCTTTTCTCAAGCCTACATAGAGCCAGGGTTTCCTCACCCTAGACATCCCAAATCGAATACTATCCTTAAAATGTACAGCGACCCACCTGCCCTTGTCAACTGCCTCCTTGCAGAAACTGCCCCTTCACAGCTCGTCCCCGTCTCAGCGGATTGTCCTGCTGGAGGATGAAGTGCAGAAGATGCGTATCCCCACAGCATTTGTCTGTGAGGGTACATGTTCAGAAATACTCTGAATCTGTAAGACAGACAGGTGTAATTTCTGCGATTTCAATCATCAGAACTCAATTGTGAGGAAACAAACTAATGTTTAAATGAAGGGTCTGTACGCTACAGTCCTAGGAGAGGGGCAGGGGGGAGAAAGGCATTACAAATTGGAAAAAAAAAAAAAAAGGGCATGATTCGGAGCTCCCAATCATGACGGAGCGGTGGGGACAGTAACAAAAGCAAAGACAAACAGCAGCAACGTTAAGTGAAATCCAGCTTTAATTCTGATCACGTCTTTAAGAGACTCCCCAAGTCTATACCTCAGTCCTACGAAGGACTAGTCCTTTTTTTTGAAGGACAAGTTGTTTTTTTTTTTTTAACACATAAAAGTCCCAGACTGAGGGCTCCACGGAATAGCATGTGGACTGAACCACAGGACAAGCAGTCATCAACACTCTAATGAAAAAACCAAATCGACTATAAACCAAGTTTAAACATCACTGTCCATCCTGTTTCTTTGGTTACATTTCTACCGGCATCTAGGTGCTCAAGAGTTCACTGTCCTCACACCACAGGTTACTGACAATGTACTCGGGCATCTAAAAATAAAAAGCCATCTCCACCCCACCCATAAAATCAGGGTGAACCACGAGAAGAGAAACTCTCAAGGCGGCAACAGGCAGCTCTGCACTTACCACGGAGGAAAGTCTGTTCCTCGGCCCGGAAAAAAAAACACTCTCGACTCCCAAGGGACCTCCCGGGGAACGAACCGTGCTCCATTAACGGCGTTTTGTCCCCAGCTTCTCTGCCCCGGGCTTGGGTGGGGAGGGGCGGCGGGGCCCTTCCACTCGCCCTGGCCCCTCCGCGCTCCCCCAGCCCCACGTGGGCCATCGCCCAAGCACCGACCGCATCCGCCCGCGCGGGATCTCCCTCGTGGGACGCGGAACGCGACGCCGGGAAGAGGCGGCGGAACAGGAACCTCTTGGTCAGGTCGCCCGGCCAGCGGCGAGAAGACCGAGCCAGGTTCTGCCCGAGGGGCCGGGCAGGGCCCCCTGGAGCCCCAGCCGGCCCGTTTCCGTCCCCTTTGCCCGGCACTGAGCAGGCCCCGCCGCCCCGCCCCAGACACCGGCGAGCACCGCCCGGCCCGCTCCGGCGCACCGGCAGGGCAGCCCAGCAGCGCCGCGCCCCGGGACCGCCGCTCCCGCCGTGCCGCGAGAGGCGCCTGCCCGGCTTCAGGCCCTGCGGGGACACCGCCCTCCCCACCCTCCCCCCCACGGCGCGGCTCCCCCCCGCTTCTTCCCACACGGCGCGGCTCCGCCCGCAGCCTCCCCCGCCCCGCTCCGCGCCTCCGACACGGGCCCCGCCGGCCTGGCCGCCCGCCTCACGGCTTTCCCCGGGACCCACCGGTCGATCGCCCGCTCCCCACTCACCCGCTCCCCCGGCGGAGCCCGAGCCAGAAGAGCCCCAGCCGCAGCCCCAGCCCCGCAACGTTCGGTGACCGCGCCGCTCCTGCCGCGACTCGCACTGCCGGGCGGTGCACCGGAGAGTGCAGGAAGCCACGCGCCCCGGAGGGGCGGGGAGAGAGGCGGAAGTGACGCTTCCGGCGGCGCGACAGGATGCAGGAACACGCGCCCACCAGAACGGGGGATGCGGCAAAGCGCGCCCCCTGCCGGGCGGGGGGAGCATGGAAGACACACCCCTGGGCGGGCGGGAGCACCGCTGGGCAGCGCCAAAGCACGCGCACCAGGGGCGGGAGGAGGGAGCGGGACGGCACCTCCGGGCGGCCGGCGACCAGGAGACCCCGCGCACCCGCCGAAAGGGATGACTCGCTCGCCTCACCGGTGGCCTCGGCCCTCCCCCGGCGCGCCGCCGTGCTGCTGCCGGGCACGCGTTTGCCCGGCACGCGCTTGCCCCGCCCACCACCGACGCGCCGGAGGGGCCGGAGCCGGCGCGCGAACGGGCAGAGGGCGAGGGGCGGAGCGGCAGCGGGGCTGCCTTACCGGGAGGCAGCAGACGGCGCCAGGCAGCCCCCGCGGTGTCGCATGGCCGCTGCGGGCGAACGGCAGCGTGGAAACAGCGAACGACACCGCGGGTCGGGGCTGCAGTACCTGCCCTTGGCCGCATGGTGGCAGCAGAGCGCCGCAAAGCGAACTGAAACGCGCAGAAAGCCCATTTAAGAAGCGCGGGCTCTGAGGAAATCCGGGGGCGATGGACAGAAAAGGCAGCGAACGTGCCCCTCCAGCCCGTATCCGGGGCTACACTGCAACAGCTGCCCTGTCCCCCGATGACCCCTCACTAGCCAGGGAGGGGCGTCGAGAAAAGGGGAGGAGACCTGCGGGTCGAAGTGAAATCGGGTTTAACGAGACAGCACCACTACCAACAGAGGCATGCAAAGTTACACTGGGCCAAATGAACGTGCAGCAGCCACGATCGACAGGAGAGGGGTCCTCGGGAGCAAGGAGAAGCAGGGAAAGGAGAGAGCCCTGCAGGAGCCCCGCGGGAGATCCCCTTCCTCAGCAAACCTTCCCCCTTTATACTGAGCATGACACAGTGGTCTGGGCTACACCTGTAGCTGACTCAAACTGCTAACAGCCTGCTGAGCATTGCTGGGCTGTGATTCTGGACCAGCCAAACCGTGACGGCAAAACACAGACAGGCAAGGCTGTAGACAGAAACTTTTAAAAGCGATGGGGATTAAGGAAATAAGGGAAAAAAATAAAAATAGTAATGGAGAAGTAGAAAGAAAAATCTGTAAAGCAAAGGCACTGAAGAAAAAGAAAAAGTTAAAACTTAAGATATCAAAAAGCAAAGAGTAGATGTAGAAAATACAGTGTAAGCAATAGGGATTAGGGAAATAAAGGGGAAAGATATAAAAATACAGAAAGTGACAGCCAACAAAAATGGAGACAGAGAAAGAAAAATTTAAAAGGATGGTGGTGAGGAAAGATAAGGCATAATTAAAAAATAAAGACAGGATGTGGGATAAAAGTAGATAGAAATCTTTAAGAGCAACAGGGTACAAGAAACAGAAATAATTTAAAAATAGGGTCGGGGAGGTGGATAGAAGAAAATTGAGGAAGAATTTTTTTTTTTTTTTTTAAGTGAGAGCATACAGGACAGAGAGAGGAATTAAAAAGGAGGGACAGGGTGCCAGAGGGAGGGAAAATGAGAAAGAGAAATTGCAATGCAGTGAGGCACAAGAAACACGGGAAAGCATTAAGAAATTGGGAGAGGGAGCCAGAAAATGGGACACCATGAACAAGAGAGGGCTGGAGAGGGGGACAAGGGTGTAGAGAGGAGAGCTGAGAGATTGCACCAGAAAATAGGGACCGAGAGACAAATCGGAGAGATGGGGAGTGAGGCAGAAGGGACTGACGAGACAGAGGCAAAACAAGGGCCGGGGACAAATTCTAAAGCAACAGGGAAAAAGAAACATAGGCAAGAAATTAAAAATAGAAACAGGGAGCCAAATAGAAACACATGTAGAACAAATATTTCAAAAAGCGATGGAGTACGGGAAACACAGGCAAGAAATAACACATGGGGGCAGGGTGACAGATGGAAGAAGCAAAACTGAAGAAGTGGTTGGGTAGAGGACACAGAGGGAAGAATTAAGAACTAGAGTCAGGGAGATGGACAGAGGGAAAAGCAGAAAGAATATTTTAAATGTGAAAGGGTACAAGAATTAAAAGAATAGGTATATGGACCTGCGTAAAGGGATGCAGGCAAAAATGTGAAAAACAACAAGATACGAGAAACAGGCAAGAAATTAAAATTAGGTCAGGGAGGGGGAGAGCAAGAGAGAGGTTGCAAGAAAATTTAAAAAGCGACTGGGTTCAAGAGACTTAAGTGAGAAGTTAAAAGACAGGAACGGAGAGGTAGAAACTTTCAAAAGCAATGGGGTACAAGAAACATGCAAGGAGGAAAAAACAGGAACAGAGAGCCCAGTAGAAGCAAACTGCCATGGGTTGACCTTGGCTGGCTGTTGAGTGCCCACCAAGGTGCTCCATCACTTCCTTTCCTCAACCAGAGGAAGAAAATACAACAAAAGCGCTAGTGGAAACCCACCACACTTCCCACAATCAACAGGGACCTGGATAAATGGAGGCAGGGAGAGAGGGAGACCTAGAAATGCCCTTTTCACAAGCAATAGGGCAGAATGAGAACAGAGCTCGTGGGGTGCCAGGAAGGAAACGACATAGAAAGGAAAGGTAGAAGGTGACACTTTACAGGGCAATGCTAGCAAAAGAGCAAAAAGCTTTGGGGAACTAGACAGCCTGAAAGGCAGACAGAGGCAGGGACAGGCAAGGAGGCAGGCAGAGATCCAGAGAACCGGGGCAGGGATGGCCCTGGACACACACGAGGGGACACGTGGCTCCTGGTGACAACGGCAGACCTTCACCGCCCCGAGGCTTTTCTTTCTGTCTCTGCCCCTTCCTCCTCCACAGTGCCAGCTGCCTGACCTTAGGAGCAGGCGGTGGGTGACTCAATGCACTTCTCTCACGAGGTTTCCTGGACATGCAGCAGCTCACACGTGTGCAGCCAACAGAGGCGCCAAGGTCCTGGTGCTGTGTTATGGTGGCATTCTCTGTTGTGGATGGGTGGGAGGGATCCTTCCTTGCCACAGGGACCAGCTGGAGACAGTTGCCTGTGGAAGCCCCTTGGTTTGACTCCTCAGCCAGCTCCTGCAGGCAGGCATGCCCAGGCAGCCCCCTTCATAGCCCAAAGTAGGGCCAGCCCCATCATTAGCCTCAGTGGCCACACCTGCCCCAGCTGGAGCCCATCAGGAACAGGTGCCTGGGCAAAGCCCCACAGCACATGGCCCCCTCCCCGGCACCTGCCCACAGCCACGAGCTCTGCACCCAGGGGCTTGAATACCATCCAGGGGCACAGAGGAGGCAGGAAAAGTTTACTCACCTCTGCCCAGAACAAATCCTGGCACTGAGCTGGCTACAAGGCTCGGTGTGCAAACACAGCAAACGCAGCAGGAGAGAAGGGAAAAAGCAGGAGGAAGGTAGAGAAGAGGTGGGGGACAGGCAGCCAGTAAACGGGATGCTGCAAACAGGAGAGGGACAGGGAGCAGGACAGTAGCATAGAGAGAGGAGTACTGGGACACTGAGCAAAAAACCCAGGGAGAGATGGAGGAATACATAAGAGCGAGGAGGAGCAGGAGAGAGAGGCCAAAGGGACCAGCAGGACCACAAGGCAGGGACAAGACAAGGGACAGGGAAATATTGTAAAGCAATAGGGGAAAAGAAACAGAGGCAAGAACTAACACATAGGGTCAGGAAGACAAAAAGAGGGAGCCTTACAAAGACAATGTAAAAAGTGACACCATTTCCACCCCCGTCTTGACTTCCACATTTTCCCTGACTTCGCACCCCATCTCAGCCTCCACTTTCTTCCAGCCCTGCCTCTCCCCCTGGCTTGAGGGGAAGCCCCAGTGCAATCAGGAAGGTGTTAGGCTGTCCATCAGGCTCCCACAGCAAAGGGGCCAGGACAGAAAGCCATTGCTGGCCCTCCCCATCCCTGGGCAGCCCTTTCCCAGGCAGCAGAAGGAGCGGCAGGCAGGGCAGCAGAGGTGGACCGGGACACACACAGGAGAACGTGTGACTCACCCCAGCTCCTGGCACCAGCTCAGATCTTCAGCACCCCAACACTTTTCTCTCAACTCCCCTCCACCGCCAGGCTGGCCAGCGGCTCACACACACAGCCGATGCAGGCACCAAGCTGCCAGCAATGTGTGCTGGTGGTCTGCTCCATCATGGACAGCTCAGGGGGATCCTTCCTTACCACAGGGACCAGCCATTCCATTCTGGAGGTAGCTCCAGCTACCTCCTCAGCCAGTTCCCCTTTATCAGCTCCCTCAGGCAGCCCCTTTATAGCCCACAGGAGGGCCGGCCCTGTTATTAGCCCCACTGGCCACACCTGGAGCCCATCAGGAACAGGGGCCACAGGCAAGAACAAGCACCCAGGGACAAGGAGCTCTGAAGAGGGAGATGTAGGAAGAAAATGTAAAAAGCAATACTGCTTTTCCACTCTCCCACCCACCCCTGCCCTTGGGAAAGCCTGATGGAAACCATGAGACTTCAGGGTGTCCCTGCTGGGTGCCCCTCATTCCCCTTGATATCTACTGGTGATGGCATTTTGGGCCCAAGGAAGTGCCAGAGCGAAGTTTGGAATGCAAACAGTTTGTTTAAAACAGTTTGCATCTGGAGCAGCAGTTCTTGTAGTGGTGGGGGCAAGGCAGGTGCATGGAGCAGGGACAAGGGGAGGGGGACACAAAACATGGTAATGGGAGGCAGGTGCAAGGCACACCCATGGTGGGGGGGCGGGGGGGGGGAGGAAGGCAGGTGCACAGGGGGAGGATAGGGTGTGAGCTATGCACACCCATAAAGTGGGTACAAAAATCTGTCAGGGATAACCTGATTGAGGAAGATGAAGTTGACCTTGACAGCATTCCAGTATACCCTTGAAAAGACAGAAGAAGTGGATGAAGAATGTTGTAAACAAGTTTGAGGAAGTTATAAGAGATTGAGCAAGAAGAGACTGAGCAAGTAATACCACAGAGCAGAAACTTGGCAAGAGAACAGTAGGTACAGTGAGAAATACAGTAGGAGCTCCAGCCAATCATTATGTGAATGGAGGTGAATGGACAAAGCTATTGAGCGAATCATTTTAGCAGCCTTAGTGCATGAACAGGTGGACAGATAAGAAAGGTTATAAAAGGGTACACTTTTTCTGCTGCACCATCTCAGCCATCTTGGTTTTTGCAACTTAATAAAGACTGCCTTCTTACATATACTCTTGTCGTTGTCCATCCCTACCATGAAAAAAAGCAGGCAAGGCAGGCCCATGGGAGGCAGGGACATGACAAGTAGGGCCAGGCACACACACGGGAGTCAAGGCCACAAAGATCGGGGTGGCATGGGAAAAACCCCACCTGAAGGCAGAGACAGGGGTATGGGGGGGGCATAGACAGGTGCAGATGTGGTGCACATCCTCATGCTACTCGATAATCTCACCTTCAGTCCTAGGAAAGGAAATGGGATCACAAACCCTTGTCACAAAAAACAAGTTGCCATCCTGCAGGAAGTTCAGAATTCCAGGAAAATCCAGTGCACCTATGTCTTGGTTTGAAAGACAGGTGTCTGTGGAGGAAGGCAGGAGCCTCCCTTGAAATGGAAAGTGCAACCCCCTTCCCTCCAAATTATTATAATTTTGAAATTAACGGGCGTTCAGGCAAAGATACGGGGAATAGGAATAACAGTTCTTTACTAATATATATATATATATATATAAAAAACACAAGGCAGGGAAAAAACAAACAACCCACTGGTTTACACTGACAGAGTCAGGAATACAACCTGACACCCTGTTAGGGTGGCAGTAGCAGTCCGATAAGATGCTGGCTGCAGTCCTCCTGAAGCGATGGATGTAGTTCTGTGGAAGCAGCAATCAGGTAAAAGAGTCTGGTCTTCCTCCGAAGGTCCAGTGGTAGGTAGGTAGCTCTTGTCCTCTGGAACTCCAGTGGGGGGAAAAGCTCCTCTGGGAATCCACTGGAAGAAGGCTGCTAGGGTGTTCAAAATCTCTGTTTTTATTTGGCATGGACTGCTTGGCTCCTTCCCCCCCGCCCCCCCCACCCCCGGGCGGAGCATCTCACAATGGGATGGGGAGTCGTGAGGCAGTTCCTTGATGGGCCATTAACAGGAGATAGTCCAGGAGCGAGTTATCGATGAGTCAGGCGATAAGGCATTGTTGTGCCCAGTAACAGGAGATAGTCCGGGGGGGGGAGGCAGAGAGCACCGCCCCACCTGGTCTCAACAGCTCCTGAAGATGGTAATAGAATATTTTTTTCTTTTGGCACATTTTGCACTGTAACCCAGGACAACCTAGAACAAAACCACAGCAAAACTGTCAGTTAAAAAAGCTGTGTGTTTTAGAACCCTCTCATCACCCCTTAACACTCCGTATGAAACTGCTGACAAATAATAAAAAAAAAAAGCCCAAGCTGCATCCCAGGGCTCTCTCTACTGTGGGTGCTGCTGGAGCTTGCCCAATCCCACAGCTCTCACCTCGCCCAGAAGGAGCTCCCTGGGCAGAGCCCGGGACTCATCTACCCCAGGCCCCGCCCACTGCCTTTCCAAACATCCCCCGGGGAAGGGGCCGCCGCGGGGCACAAAGGTGAGAGCGTCCGGTGCGTAGCCCACTCACTGTAGGCGGTAGCAGGAGAGAGCGCGGCAGCGCGCACCCGGAGCTGCAGTACCGTCTTTTGGTCACAGGGTGGCAGCAGGGTGCGCGGCAGCGCCGCCGGGGCTGCATAACCGCTTTTTGGTCACAGGGTGGCAGCAGGGAGCGCGGAAAGCTCCGCTGGGCCTGCAGTACCGACTTTCGGTCACAGGGTGGCAGCAGGGAGCGCGGCAGCGCCTTCGGGACTGCAGTACTGCTTTTCGGTCACAGGGTGGCAGCAGGGAGCGCGGCAGCGCCTTCGGGACTGCAGTACTGCTTTTCGGTCACAGGGTGGCAGCAGAGAGCGCCACAAATCGGTGTCACCGCACACGCGCGTGTACCACGCCCCAGTACCCAACCCTAGTCAAATCGTGGTAGCAGAGCGCGCCGCAGGCGGCCGCCAGCGCGCATGCGCGTACCCCGGCCTGCAGTACCGCACACCCCCCACGCGCAGGCAGCACAAAGCGCCGTTTCACGCAGCACCCCCGTGCGGTCACAGCGGCGCAGCAGCACCTGCGTCTTTCTCTGACACTGGGGGTACAGGGGGACCCGGAGAGGGGTGGGGGATGACCGACACCAACGGCTCTCCCCGGCATAACCCACAGACGAGCACTCACCTGCCACAGCCCACGAGACAGAATCCATGCTCGATGCCTGCCCCCCGCCGGATCATCGACGCCGGCTGCCGCACAGCAGAGGGGTGGCAGGGCGTCCGCCAAAGGACAGTGCCATGGCTCTTGCTCGCACTCGGCTCTGCCACATTCCCCGTCTCGGACCACGCCCGGACGGGCTCCCCAGAGCAACAACTGCCCCTTTCCCCACCGGACAGCCGTGGCAGAAAGCTTGGACAGAGACAGAGCTGGCCCCGCGGGGCGAGAGCGCTGAGCCACCGGCAGGCAAACCTGGGGGGGGGGGGGGGGGGGGGGGCGAGCTGCTGCGCAGCACCGGACACTCACAGCAAGACATCGGGAAACAAAAGGCCCCAGCCATAGTTCAGCACATTAGAAGAACAACACAGAAGCAAGGAGAGGAATTCAATAGAACGAGGGACAGGAGAGCAGTCGAACTGAAGGAGACCAGCCCGAAATACAGACACATCCTCTACAAACCAGAGTGATTTGAATACTTAACACTCCATAGAAAGACAAACAGATACGATTTCCAACCCCTTCTTAGCAGAAAAGCAACTGCTCTTGCTCATGTTTGATGCCCTTCCTTAGAGCGCTGCTGCAGAACAAGGCTGTACACCCCCATCTAGATCTATGCTTACACCTGTCTCCAAAATACACAGTTGTTATTTGACTCTGCTCCTGCCCCACCTTGTTCTATCATGTCACATGATTAGAAACCAAGTACTTCAGAGCGCTCTGTCAAAACACAGGGAAGAAACTCAGTAACATGCAGCTGCCTCTGGCTTGGAAAGAGTTAGAGAAACCCCTGACCGCTTAAGTACACCTCATACATTACATGCTGTACTGATTCGGCAGCGAGTTTAAACCGCGTTAGTCATTCTGCCAATTATACAATTTTAACTTTCTCTAGAGTTTCATATATGACAGGAAAAGATCAGTGAAATAATAGATCCCCCACATGGTTTTACTCATTAAAAAGAAAAAAAAAAGAAATTCAAATCCCCAGGGCTGCAACAGGTAAGGCCACCGAACAGGACTGGCAGATGCACTAAGGCTTCTGGCTGTACCAAAGCACGCAGAGGAACATTTTTTAATCGTATCTCGACCGTTGCAACCAAGAATGTAAAGACCAGCGACGCCATCCACTTTTGGAACACTTGCTGTGCTTCAGTCTTTGGAAACAAATTGACTTTGCTGTTGTTTTGTTTTTCAAAAGAGGGCAAAAAGTCTCACTGCTCATGACTTCTACAGCCAAGCACACAGAGTCCGACAGGCAGTTCGTACAACGCAATTTCTTTGAAGGAGAAAGATTTCCATTCCAGGAAAATCCCTTTTCCAACTGAAATCAAAGTTACGCACTGCAGGACAACGGTCCCTGGTCCCTCAGCTTCGCTTCCAGAGGGCTGGGGATCCGCGTCCATCCTCAGCAGAAACCACATCAACTAACCTGATTACTCCTGCAGTTGCCACGTTCCTCCTCATCGCCTACAGAAAAAAAAAAAAAAAAACCCACACACACCGCTGACAGTGGTAGCTGTCACACGGGTCACCACAGACCTCCTCGAAACACCCTCCTCCTCAAAAGGAACGTGGTCTTCCGCTCAACTGCTCCGCACCGATTCCCGTGTTGGACGCTGCAGCTGTCATCGCTTGCGGCCCCCCTAAGGTAGCAACAGACAGAGAAATACCGTCACGCTTGGGAGAAATCACCAGCCCCACGCTCCTCCTTGCTGCTCCTTAGCTCACCACCTCAAAAGCTCACCCAACTCCAAAGGCAGCTGCGTAACACCTGCACAAACGCACAGAAACGCTTGACCGAGCTGCCGCAGGATGCTCCGCTCTTGGACGCCGGCCCGGCTGACAACCGCCTCGCCTCCTCAGGCCGCTGGTCGGCGCGCAGCTTCGCCCCTCCGAGGCTATGTGCGTGACCTGCGAAAGCCAAAACAAAAGGCACGTGCTGAGATACCGCCCGAAACCACAGCCTGCCCGTGCCCATTCCCCTCTCCTCCTCCTCTACCTCGGCCGCCCACCCACCCTACCTCTGCCAGCTGCCGCGTTGAGGCTCCGGTACCACCTGTAAAACACAACCCATAAGGGATGCTTATAAACTTCACAAACGACACAACGCCTGAAAAGTAACTTCTCTGCTGCAGCCCACCAGTCCCAGCTCACCTCGCCCCAGCCACCCGCAGTGCCGATACCCTGCTTCGCTCGCTACTTCGTGCCTTTGGAATACAACAAACCTACCAAGACCTGTCAGCTGCTCACACAGCCATCGGCCGCATCTGCCCGCTGACACTGCGTGCCAACCCACCTTCTTATGGCCGCTCCCCCGCCCCTCCTCTAACCCTTTGGTGCACGGCTCGTCTCACTGCATCTGAAAACGGCATCGAACGAGTCACCCGGCTGCGGAGCAACAGCTTAACGGTTCCGGAGATCTCCTTTCCATGTAGGAATACCCTCTAGACTCCAACAACAGCCAGCCAGCCATCACAGAAAACCAAAGCCAAAGCAACACCTGGCCCTACGCGTACGACCCTTAGCACCTTCCACCCCGGAAGTCAAATGCCACGGCCCCTGACGAAAAGATACGGCCGCGGCCGCAACCGCAACGGTGGACGCGCGAGAAGCCGGGCCCCAAGACCCAACATCCACAGGATGCGGAGAAGTCGTCGTCCCAGAAGAGGGCTCCGTGAGAACAGACCGCTCGACAGCGGATACCCCAGCGCATCCTGGACCACTCGTCACCTTCTCGGACACGAGACATGCTGGACAGATCTGTGTGTGGAGCTTCTCGCGCGAGACGGGGAGCGCTCGGTCGGCGGTACCCCGGTGAGTCGAGGAGCACGAGACCCTCGGTGCGGCTACCGATGCGCCCGCCTACCGCAAAAGAATAAACCTCCGGAGCATTGAGACCTCATTAATGTGCAGTATAGCGCACACGGAACAAGCACCACCGACCGCCTCCTTACCACTGAACCCCTCAAGGAATCACAGCGGCGGTCAGCTGACGGAAAAACCATGGCGGCTGAAAGATCTAACACAGGCACCTTACAACCACAGAAACCGGTGCTAAACACACAACAGGTGAAAAACTACACGGAAACATAACTGCTGTGACCGGCACTACGACACGTCTCATCAGGCGCGTCATGAAAAAGTCAGAAACGGAGTCATGGGAAGGCTCGCGTGCCCGGGCCTACGACAGAAGACAGACCCTGGCTGGAGACTGTTACCAGCGCAAAGAACGCAGACCCTCTTCTCTGAGAAGTTCTGGGGAAGATGCCTTCTCGAGAAACTCTCAAGCTCCGTATACAGGCGAGTACAAGATGCTCACCCTAACCCTCGCTGGACAATTTCACCATCAGTCCTATTAAGAGAGAAAAAAGAGCATAGATCAAGACATCAGCAACTTACACAGCACACAGTAAAAACGGTGGGGAAAAAAAACAAGGTTCCATCTCCCATAGTCAGGAATTCCAGAAAAATGCAATGCATCTAAAATTTAAAAAAAAAAAATGGCAGGCTATTAAACCATTTTGCCACCCCCAAACCCTCAGCGGAAAACCGCCAGCCTGAAACAACAAAAACAACTGCATAAAAGGGTACTTCCTACTATGCCTACAGCCGAACCTCGGCCGGTCTCGAAACTCTTCCCTCACACCGACGCCTCCGCTTCTTGCCGTGAGCAAACCCCCGACGCCCGCGCAGCCCAGCCGGCTCCAAGAGCTGCCGCCAGCGACCAGACCAGCGGAGCGCCCGCACCGCAGCAGCCCCGGAGCAGAACGGGCTCCCTGTGCAGAGGCCAGGGCTCGTACACCCGGGGCCCTGCTCACCACCCTTCCTGCAATCCCCTGGGAAAGGGGCTGGGGCGACCCCCAGCAGACACAAGGGCGGCCGGAGGAGCAGCGGGGAGTTTCCTCACCTGCCTCCGTGTCACGGGGTACAAAGCACTGAGCAAAGACAGCGACCCGTACCGCAAAGGCCGATACCTGCTCTTCTACTGCAGGTATCTGCGGCACCAGCAACGTGACCGGGCAGGGAATTAAACTAACGGAACCGCTTTAACTGGGAGAATAAGGACACAAACCTGAGCCAGGTGCAGTCAGCAACATCCCCGGGGAGGAACCGGCAACCAAGTCCTCAGCGCTGCCCCTGGGAGACACAAAGAACGGCCAACTGTTGTCCACAGCGACGGCCACCCCTTTCCCCAGGCAGGAACCCCTCCTTCTGCAGGAGCTCCTGGAGACGCCCCCTCCTGCCCCAGACCATTGCCAACGGCACCCGTGCTTATGGGGCAATAAAGCACGTTCGCGGGTCAGCTTGCTGCTGCGAGGGCAGGGTCTGGGGTGGTCAGGGGCTACGGGACAGGTGCTGGAGCTGTGGGCAGCTGCATGGGGCGCGCAGGCCGGAGCACTTTTCCAGGGGGTGGGAAGGCCTCCAGGTGCCCGGAGGCAGCCATCTGCCCCTCTTCCTCCTTCCTCTCCACCAGCTCACAAAACCCCTGGGAGCTGCCCTGACGGGGCCCGACGTCTGCTGTCGGCACTCTCGGGCAGGCGTGCCCTAGCAGCACCATCCCCTGGGGCTGCGGCCCCATGACACAGAGCGGCCATCGCCATCAGCCTCGCTGGCTCCCTCCGGGGCTCCTCCGGCACCAGCCCGCAGCTGCAGCCATGGCCCCTTACCCCCGCTGTGTACCTGCTCCCCTGGACTCTCTGACCGCTGCTCAGCAAGTACAAAGGAGACAGAGCGAGGGTTTATTTGCAAACCCATCTAAGTGCGAGGAACACGCCTGCTCTGGGGCTCAGAGCCCGTCCACTCACCCTTCCCTGGGACCGCTCGGCAGTCCACGCTGGGGCAGCAGGTACGGAGAACGAAAACACAGCCATGGGGAGCTGGGCAGAGGAACAGAAAGAGAAAAATAAGGTGAGGGAGAGGAACTGAGGAGCAGAGAAAGAGAGGTACCGGGAAAAGAACAGAGAGGGGGAGACACAGATAAAGAAAGGACACAGAGTCCTGGTCTGTGGAAGGAAAACGGGGTCAGGGAGCCAGGCGAGGGAAAAGAGCACGCCCACCAGCCCTGTGCCCAGGGGGCAGCAGCGGCCTTTCCTCACGGGGAAGTGGCAGCGGGCACGGCGGCCCCATCCCACAGGCCCTGCAGCATCGCGCGGCCGTTACCGGCGGCGCCCGCCGGCAGGACAGCCTGCTGCTCGCCGGATGCAGCGCTGAGCATGGCGCCCGAGCCGGACGCCCGCAGGCAGCCATGCGGCCCTGGCAACGAGCCCACAGCTCGTGCGGCGGCTGTGGCGAGGGCTGGGCCGTGCCGCAGGAGCGGGGGGCCATCACTCGACCCCCGCAGCGCAGCACCTCCTCCCCTGGGCTCCCTCACAGCCCCTCGCCTGCTGTGAAGGGACTGCAAACGCAGCTGGGAGGGCAAAGGAGACTGCGAACGTTTCTTCAGTCACGCAGGTAGCGGATGCAGCGAGAGCGCCTGAGGCAGGGAACAGGATGGCGAGAGAAAGACAGGGACAGGGAGCCCGACAGGTGGAGAAAGAAGCAGCAGGGAGAGAAGAAGAGAGGCAGCAGATAGAGGGAGAAGGGAGCAGGGCAGAGACCGACAAAGGAGGACGGAGACGCAGGACAAAACTGGGACAGGCAGCACGACAGAGAGGAAGGAAAGAAGAACAGGGGCAGGAAGCTGGACCGAGACACATGGAGAAAGACAACAAAGAACAGGGCAGAGAGGGAGGATGAAACAACAGGGACAGGGAGCCAAGACAGCCAACAATGGAGGGAAGGGGCGGGGGTGGGGGGAACAACAACACGGTACAAACCACAGAGCTACACACTACAGGTGGAAGAATTAAAAAATAGAGCCGGGGAGCCAGAAAAAAAAAAAAAAAAGCTGGAGAGCAAAAAGTATAGCGATTCATACAAAAAGGGAGGGAATATTAAAATAGCGTCATCAGGGAGCCAGAGAAAGCGAGACGGAGAAAGGACAAAAGCAACAGGCTACAGGGCAGAGAGGGAGGAACTCATGAGCAGCAACAGAGCTCCGGCCAGAGAGAGACGGAAAAAAGTACAAGACTGCAGGGGCTGCAGGGCAGAGAAGGAAGAATTGACCAACAGGGACAGGGGACCAGACAGAGCGTGATCGAGAACAGAAAAAACCAGCAGCGGGCTACAGGGAAGAGGAATTCAAGAGCAGGGACTGGGAGCTGGACAAAGAGACAGAAAAAAAAAAAAAAAACCACGAAACAGTGATGGGCTATGAGACAAATAAGGAGGAAAGAAAAAACAGCAGCAGGGAGCCAGACAGAAGAGACTGAGAAACACAGACAAATAGCTTGGGGCTATGGGACAGAGAATGTGGAATGAAAAGGCAGAGAGAGGGAGCCAGACAGAGAGCAGGGGGAAAATCCAGACAGGCTACGGAGGGGCAGAAGAAGGAATTAAAATCTGGGGACAGAGAGCTGAACAGAGAGGGATGGCGACAGCAGGGAATAGCAGCGGGTGCAGGAGTAAGAGGGAGAAAATAATCGATAGGGACAGCTGGATACAGAGGGTCAGAGAAAGGTGAAAATAGGGGTAGGGTAGAGGGCAGAGAGTAAGAATTAAAAAATGGGGGCACTGAGACACAGAGATGGAGAGAAGAAAAAAGCAACAGGCTACACAGCAAAGGAGGAGGAATTAAAAAACACGGACAGGAAGTGCGAAAGTGAGAAGGGGCTGGGGGGGGTGGGGTGGGCCGGGGACTCCAGGACACACGACTCCTGACAGGCAACAGGACAGAGAGGGAGGAATTAAAAGGGAGGGACTGGGAGCTGGGAGAGGGGGAGAAAGAAAAAGAATCACGGCACACTACAGGGCTGAGAAGGAAGAAACTGAACAGGGACAGGGAAACGGCCAAAGAGAGCCCAACGAAAGAAAATGTGCCGATGGGCTACAGGACAGAGAGGGAGGAGTGAAACAACAGGGAGCCAGAGCCAGGCACAGAGAGATCGAGACAGAAAAAACAGCCAGGAGCAACGAGGCGGGGCAGGGGTGGGGGGAAGCTGCGAGGATCTGGAGCCAGACAGAGCAACAGCAAAAGAAAATGACAACGACAAGCTCCAGGGAGGAGCGGGAGGAATGAAAAGACAGAGATGAGGGGCCGGACCCAGTGTGACACACGCAGGAAGCACAGCAACAGCTGGAGGGCAGAGAGGGAAGAATTAAAACACAGGGACAGGGCGCCAGAGGTGGAGTGGGGAGACAGATAAAGGGGGAGAGGGCAGACAGAAAGACAGGCTACAGGGAGAAGCAGGAGGAATTAAAGAAATGGGATCCACAGCCGGACAGAGAGAAGGAGAAAGCAGCACAATCACCACAGGCTACAGGGCCCAGAAGGAAGAAACTGAAAAACAGGGAAGCGGGAGCCGTCCAGAGAGAGATATGAAGAAAGGGAAGATAGCGGGGAGCCGCCACACGGCAGCAAGGGAAGGATTAAAAAGATGGGGCAGGGAGCCGGACAGGGAGCGATGGAGAAAGAAACAAAGCCCCTTGATGGGCTACAGGACAGAGAGGGAGCAACTGAAGACTCGGGGAAAAGGAGCAGGACAGAGAACGGAAAACCAGTGACGGGCCACAGGGCAGAGGGAGGAACCACATATGTGGGGAGAGGCAACTGGCCAGAGAGAGATGAGGACAGACAGATAACAGCAGTGGGCTACAGGGCTGAGAGAGAAACTGAAAAACGGGGACCGAGAGCCGGGAACAGGAGACACGCAGAAACACCAAATCGCAACAGGCCACAGGACAGAGAGGGAAGAAATAAACATCTGGGACCAGGAGCAACCTACAGAGAGACGTCGGGAAACGGAAGTTTCAAGAACAATGCATACGAGGCAGAGAGGAAGGCATTTTTAGAAGTGGGTCAAGACAGGGACAGGGAGCCCAACAGAGACAGAGAGAACAAGAAAGCAACAACGGGCTGCGAGACAGACAGGGAGCAATTGAAAAATCCCAGCAGGGAGAGACGGCAAAAGGAATGAAATCGCAACACGAACTTCGAAAGCGACAGGCTGCAGGGCAGAGAGGGAGGAATTTTAAAAAATCCGGATCTTGTGCTGGACCAAGAGAGACCGAGCAAATAAAAATGGTGAGGCCTAAAAGGGCACACAGGAAGGAATTAAACAACAGGGACAGAGAGCCAGACAGAGAAAAGTCCTGACAGGCTTCCAGAGAGAGAGGGGAATTTAAAATTAGAGACCAGGAGCTGGACAGAGAGAGACTGAGAAAGGGGAGGGGGAAAAAAAAAAAAAAAAAAAAAAAAAAGACAGGGGCGGGCAAGGGGGAAATCACAGCACCATGTGAAAGACAGGGGGCCAGGGGAGGGATAGGGAGGGCCTGGGACACACAAGTGGGGCGATGGGGCCCCGAGGGCCCAGGACTCACCGCATCCCTTGTTCTCAGTGCTGCCAGGAGAATTTGCCCGTTCAGACGCTTCCTTCTCTTCCTCTCCTCCCTTCCTCTTCTGCAGCTCCGGTCACATGGTGGTTCTCCACCTAAAAGATTACATGGCTGTCTCAACTCTTGCGAGACAAGGCTTCCTAGACATGTAGCCTCGCTCGTTCATGCATCACACGGCCGTACCATGCCATGGGTTACGCACATGGACTCTCCGCTTGCCTGCGGCGGGAGGCAGCTGCCGGCCGGCCGGCCTCTGATTCCTTCTTCTTTCTCTGGCCTCTCCAGCTTCAGCCGCAGCAGCTCCTGTCCACTGCCCACAGCCAGCAAGTGCTCCGCCCGCCCCTTTTTGCCCCCACGCCGCGACGAGAGCGAGGTCAGGCAGAGACAACCCAGGCAAGACCGAGGCGGGTGCAGACAACAGCATCCTCAGGGGAGGAAGGGACACCTGTGCCCTCAGTGCAGCCTCTGGGAGACAAGGAGAATCAGTGACCATTATGACCGTAGATCATCCCCGGCCAAATCGCCTCCTTCCACAGCAGCTTCTGGAGATGCCACTTTTTCCCTGCACTGCAGTTAATGGTATCCACGTTAAGGCAGAATCAAGTGCATCCGAGGGCCAGCTTGCTGCCATCACAACAGGATGACCTGGGGAGACAGGCTGCAGGGGAGGTGCTGGAGCTGGGGGCAGCTGCGCGGGGCCAGCGGGGCCGGGGAAGGCTCAAGGGGAGCTCTGGCGAGTTGGGAAGGCACCCGGCGCCTGGAGGGGCGTCCGCCTCCTTCCCCTCTTCCCTCCCACCAGCTCCCGGGAGCTCCCCGGGGCTGCCCGCCGCAGCACGGGCCTTGAGGCTTCCCGTCCCGCCACCCCCGGCGGCCAGCGGCCAGCAGAGACTCCCGCACCCGCCGAAGGAGCTCGCTCGCCTCACCGCCGACCTCGCCCCTCACCCGCCGCCATGCTGCTCTCGCGCACCGCGCATGCGCGAGCCGCCGCCGGCGCGCCGGAAGGGCCACGCCCGGCGCGCGACCGCCGCGCTGCGGGACCGCGCTTTGGCCGCGCGGCAGCAGTGCCCGCCGGGCGGCGCGTGCCCGGGGCGGCCCCGGCACTGCAGCCCCGCGCGTTGCGCGCCGAGCGCCCGCCGGCCCCGCGCCCCTGGGGCGGGAGGACACGCCCCCGGCGGGGCGGGAGCGGGGAAGGGGCGGGTCTGAGCTTGGGCTGGGGGCGAGGGGCAAGTCGGGGGGTGCAGGCGGCACCCGAGGGGCGGTGGGAGGGCGGTGCCGAGCATGGTGGGGCGGAGGGGGCACAAGGTCGGAGGGCAGGGGGTTCGGGGGAACGTCCCGCAAAAACCTCGCATGGGGCAACATCTCCATGGGAATCACTTGGGGGGGGGGGACGGGACGGGGGGACGGACGACAGGGATGGGGGGGGGGGGGGGGGGGGGGCGGGCAGAACAGCGGGGAGGAGACCCTCTGGGCCCCGGACTCTCCCCACCGGACAGCCCCGGCTGCAGCACCCGCGGGTCCCCGCTGGAGACAGAGCCAGGAGCCTCCGGCCGCAGGGCTGGCGCCGCCGGGCGAGCACGCTGAACGGCCGGCAGGCAAACCTGGGCAGGGGGAGCTGCCGAGCAGCACCAGACACAACATGGCAGCTCAAGAACAAAAATCCCAAGTTATGTCTCAGCATATGAGAAAAGTAACACAGGAGAAAGCAGAAGAATTCAGTGAGAATGAGGGATAGGATAGCAGTTGAGCTAAAGGAGGTCAGCTCAAACTACAACACATCTGTTCAAAGCCAGAGCCATCGGTACGCTTAAAAAAAAATTAAAAAAAAAAATCAATACTAAGACTCATCAATACAATTTTGAAAGCATTCTCAGCATAAAAGCAAACACCCTTGATAGTGCTGGAAAACGTCTCGTCCCTTTCTCACAGCACCCCTGGGGGGAGATACACCCCCCACCCCCCCCCCACCCGTGAGACCGCAGGAAGACCTCGTACCATCCTCGGACTCACCACAACAGCTACAGCCCTTGCGCCGCCGCCGCTGCTGCTGCACGTCTCGCTTGCTCAGTCAATAAATCTGCAGAGTGAAGTGTAAAACTCTAAATAAACATAACAAAGTCATGTTTAAAACGTTCTTTAAAGAAAGAACAAATCTCAGTCGTTCACTTTATACCGAAAAGGCACGTGGATGTTCATGTACATCCAACAACAATGCTCACACTACCAAAGTATTTGATTTGATGTTTGCGTTAACTGCACTCACCCAGCTGCAAGCAGATACCATTAAATCACCTGTCTCCAAAATACACCGTTCCCATCCGACTGGGGGGTTTCTTGTGCATTACACCATTAGGAGGGACATCTGGGCAGCTGCACCGCCCAGGAGAGATGCCACCCAATGGCCAGGGAAATGCACCACCGAAAGCCAGACAGAAATAAAGTACTTTGGAGTGCTCCCTCCAAATATGGGGAAAACCACCCATAACATTCAGCAGCCTCTCTTTTTAAACACATAGAAGAAATACCAAATTGCTTAAACACCCTCTTCAATCGTACCCTGAAGCTCGCGGGCGGTTACAGTTTAAACAAGGCAAGTCCATTTGTATATTACACAACATGAACTGTTTGGGGTTTTTTCCTATCAGAAATGAAACTTATAAAAAATTAGTAAGATAAGAGATCCCCATACTATTTTACTTTGGGGACACACACACACACACGACACACACACAGATGGGACCATGACGGACAGGGATGACGACACAATGCAGAAATCAACCACCCAGTTCTGCAATGCTTAAGGCTACCAAACAGGACTGGAAGATTTGCCAGAGAGAGGTGGGGGGAAAAAACCCACCAAACAAGCAAAAAAACCCCAAACAACAAAACAAAACAACACAACACAAAAAAAAAACCAACCCACGACCTTGATTGCTCTTAGTACAGATGTCAGTATCTCAGTCAGGTTTTCACGTACCCCTATGAGATATTTTAAACACTTAAGGACTGAAAAAGGAGAAAGCTTTTATCTGGAACACAGTCCATTTCTTCAGAACATCCAAACTCTGACGCACAGTTTCTTTCCCCTTTCAGCACCATACGATTCTCACAGAATCGTTTCTCAGCAAGCACACAAAACAGAAAGCTACGCACGCTCTCAGGAAGAGCAAATAAACGGAGGGGAGTACACTTCACACAGGCACAACGTGCTCCAGAACAGACCTTATTTTGAGTGTTTCTGCTGAAGCACTTCCTATCAAAACTAGAGAAGGAGAGCTGGCACGTTCTTCACGTTCACTTTAAAGTCCGTACTACAAGTACCTGGGGAAAAACGCAGACGCACGGGGCAGACGTACCTTGTCCTTGTAGGCCACTCGGGATCCTCTGGGCCAGTCTTGTACCTCCAGGGCAGAAGAAAGGGTCACCATGGTGAAATGATGCCAGTTGATAGTCTGCTGAGAGAGGAAAAAAAAAAAAAAACAAGCCACCTTTTAGCACAAAGCGGGCTAGGAATCGAAAGCTTCCTATTTCGGCGAAGGTTTGCAATGACTACAACCGAGTGGAGGAAAAAGCATTTTGCATCATCTTTGGTACAGCTGTTGAGACAGGCCACTAGAGATTTTGGTTTTCATAGAAAACTGGGTGCTTTCTGTCTTTTTTTTTTTTTCTTTTTTTTCTCCTTCTGACTCATTGGCAGCTTCAGTCTCACCAGAACTCCCTTCCTTAGATCGACACAGATAACTACGCACCTTTTCTCAAGCCTACATAGAGCCAGGGTTTCCTCACCCTAGACATCCCAAATCGAATACTATCCTTAAAATGTACAGCGACCCACCTGCCCTTGTCAACTGCCTCCTTGCAGAAACTGCCCCTTCACAGCTCGTCCCCGTCTCAGCGGATTGTCCTGCTGGAGGATGAAGTGCAGAAGATGCGTATCCCCACAGCATTTGTCTGTGAGGGTACATGTTCAGAAATACTCTGAATCTGTAAGACAGACAGGTGTAATTTCTGCGATTTCAATCATCAGAACTCAATTGTGAGGAAACAAACTAATGTTTAAATGAAGGGTCTGTACGCTACAGTCCTAGGAGAGGGGCAGGGGGGAGAAAGGCATTACAAATTGGAAAAAAAAAAAAAAAGGGCATGATTCGGAGCTCCCAATCATGACGGAGCGGTGGGGACAGTAACAAAAGCAAAGACAAACAGCAGCAACGTTAAGTGAAATCCAGCTTTAATTCTGATCACGTCTTTAAGAGACTCCCCAAGTCTATACCTCAGTCCTACGAAGGACTAGTCCTTTTTTTTGAAGGACAAGTTGTTGTTTTTTTTTTAACACATAAAAGTCCCAGACTGAGGGCTCCACGGAATAGCATGTGGACTGAACCACAGGACAAGCAGTCATCAACACTCTAATGAAAAAACCAAATCGACTATAAACCAAGTTTAAACATCACTGTCCATCCTGTTTCTTTGGTTACATTTCTACCGGCATCTAGGTGCTCAAGAGTTCACTGTCCTCACACCACAGGTTACTGACAATGTACTCGGGCATCTAAAAATAAAAAGCCATCTCCACCCCACCCATAAAATCAGGGTGAACCACGAGAAGAGAAACTCTCAAGGCGGCAACAGGCAGCTCTGCACTTACCACGGAGGAAAGTCTGTTCCTCGGCCCGGAAAAAAAAACACTCTCGACTCCCAAGGGACCTCCCGGGGAACGAACCGTGCTCCATTAACGGCGTTTTGTCCCCAGCTTCTCTGCCCCGGGCTTGGGTGGGGAGGGGCGGCGGGGCCCTTCCACTCGCCCTGGCCCCTCCGCGCTCCCCCAGCCCCACGTGGGCCATCGCCCAAGCACCGACCGCATCCGCCCGCGCGGGATCTCCCTCGTGGGACGCGGAACGCGACGCCGGGAAGAGGCGGCGGAACAGGAACCTCTTGGTCAGGTCGCCCGGCCAGCGGCGAGAAGACCGAGCCAGGTTCTGCCCGAGGGGCCGGGCAGGGCCCCCTGGAGCCCCAGCCGGCCCGTTTCCGTCCCCTTTGCCCGGCACTGAGCAGGCCCCGCCGCCCCGCCCCAGACACCGGCGAGCACCGCCCGGCCCGCTCCGGCGCACCGGCAGGGCAGCCCAGCAGCGCCGCGCCCCGGGACCGCCGCTCCCGCCGTGCCGCGAGAGGCGCCTGCCCGGCTTCAGGCCCTGCGGGGACACCGCCCTCCCCACCCTCCCCCCCACGGCGCGGCTCCCCCCCGCTTCTTCCCACACGGCGCGGCTCCGCCCGCAGCCTCCCCCGCCCCGCTCCGCGCCTCCGACACGGGCCCCGCCGGCCTGGCCGCCCGCCTCACGGCTTTCCCCGGGACCCACCGGTCGATCGCCCGCTCCCCACTCACCCGCTCCCCCGGCGGAGCCCGAGCCAGAAGAGCCCCAGCCGCAGCCCCAGCCCCGCAACGTTCGGTGACCGCGCCGCTCCTGCCGCGACTCGCACTGCCGGGCGGTGCACCGGAGAGTGCAGGAAGCCACGCGCCCCGGAGGGGCGGGGAGAGAGGCGGAAGTGACGCTTCCGGCGGCGCGACAGGATGCAGGAACACGCGCCCACCAGAACGGGGGATGCGGCAAAGCGCGCCCCCTGCCGGGCGGGGGGAGCATGGAAGACACACCCCTGGGCGGGCGGGAGCACCGCTGGGCAGCGCCAAAGCACGCGCACCAGGGGCGGGAGGAGGGAGCGGGACGGCACCTCCGGGCGGCCGGCGACCAGGAGACCCCGCGCACCCGCCGAAAGGGATGACTCGCTCGCCTCACCGGTGGCCTCGGCCCTCCCCCGGCGCGCCGCCGTGCTGCTGCCGGGCACGCGTTTGCCCGGCACGCGCTTGCCCCGCCCACCACCGACGCGCCGGAGGGGCCGGAGCCGGCGCGCGAACGGGCAGAGGGCGAGGGGCGGAGCGGCAGCGGGGCTGCCTTACCGGGAGGCAGCAGACGGCGCCAGGCAGCCCCCGCGGTGTCGCATGGCCGCTGCGGGCGAACGGCAGCGTGGAAACAGCGAACGACACCGCGGGTCGGGGCTGCAGTACCTGCCCTTGGCCGCATGGTGGCAGCAGAGCGCCGCAAAGCGAACTGAAACGCGCAGAAAGCCCATTTAAGAAGCGCGGGCTCTGAGGAAATCCGGGGGCGATGGACAGAAAAGGCAGCGAACGTGCCCCTCCAGCCCGTATCCGGGGCTACACTGCAACAGCTGCCCTGTCCCCCGATGACCCCTCACTAGCCAGGGAGGGGCGTCGAGAAAAGGGGAGGAGACCTGCGGGTCGAAGTGAAATCGGGTTTAACGAGACAGCACCACTACCAACAGAGGCATGCAAAGTTACACTGGGCCAAATGAACGTGCAGCAGCCACGATCGACAGGAGAGGGGTCCTCGGGAGCAAGGAGAAGCAGGGAAAGGAGAGAGCCCTGCAGGAGCCCCGCGGGAGATCCCCTTCCTCAGCAAACCTTCCCCCTTTATACTGAGCATGACACAGTGGTCTGGGCTACACCTGTAGCTGACTCAAACTGCTAACAGCCTGCTGAGCATTGCTGGGCTGTGATTCTGGACCAGCCAAACCGTGACGGCAAAACACAGACAGGCAAGGCTGTAGACAGAAACTTTTAAAAGCGATGGGGATTAAGGAAATAAGGGAAAAAAATAAAAATAGTAATGGAGAAGTAGAAAGAAAAATCTGTAAAGCAAAGGCACTGAAGAAAAAGAAAAAGTTAAAACTTAAGATATCAAAAAGCAAAGAGTAGATGTAGAAAATACAGTGTAAGCAATAGGGATTAGGGAAATAAAGGGGAAAGATATAAAAATACAGAAAGTGACAGCCAACAAAAATGGAGACAGAGAAAGAAAAATTTAAAAGGATGGTGGTGAGGAAAGATAAGGCATAATTAAAAAATAAAGACAGGATGTGGGATAAAAGTAGATAGAAATCTTTAAGAGCAACAGGGTACAAGAAACAGAAATAATTTAAAAATAGGGTCGGGGAGGTGGATAGAAGAAAATTGAGGAAGAATTTTTTTTTTTTTTTTTAAGTGAGAGCATACAGGACAGAGAGAGGAATTAAAAAGGAGGGACAGGGTGCCAGAGGGAGGGAAAATGAGAAAGAGAAATTGCAATGCAGTGAGGCACAAGAAACACGGGAAAGCATTAAGAAATTGGGAGAGGGAGCCAGAAAATGGGACACCATGAACAAGAGAGGGCTGGAGAGGGGGACAAGGGTGTAGAGAGGAGAGCTGAGAGATTGCACCAGAAAATAGGGACCGAGAGACAAATCGGAGAGATGGGGAGTGAGGCAGAAGGGACTGACGAGACAGAGGCAAAACAAGGGCCGGGGACAAATTCTAAAGCAACAGGGAAAAAGAAACATAGGCAAGAAATTAAAAATAGAAACAGGGAGCCAAATAGAAACACATGTAGAACAAATATTTCAAAAAGCGATGGAGTACGGGAAACACAGGCAAGAAATAACACATGGGGGCAGGGTGACAGATGGAAGAAGCAAAACTGAAGAAGTGGTTGGGTAGAGGACACAGAGGGAAGAATTAAGAACTAGAGTCAGGGAGATGGACAGAGGGAAAAGCAGAAAGAATATTTTAAATGTGAAAGGGTACAAGAATTAAAAGAATAGGTATATGGACCTGCGTAAAGGGATGCAGGCAAAAATGTGAAAAACAACAAGATACGAGAAACAGGCAAGAAATTAAAATTAGGTCAGGGAGGGGGAGAGCAAGAGAGAGGTTGCAAGAAAATTTAAAAAGCGACTGGGTTCAAGAGACTTAAGTGAGAAGTTAAAAGACAGGAACGGAGAGGTAGAAACTTTCAAAAGCAATGGGGTACAAGAAACATGCAAGGAGGAAAAAACAGGAACAGAGAGCCCAGTAGAAGCAAACTGCCATGGGTTGACCTTGGCTGGCTGTTGAGTGCCCACCAAGGTGCTCCATCACTTCCTTTCCTCAACCAGAGGAAGAAAATACAACAAAAGCGCTAGTGGAAACCCACCACACTTCCCACAATCAACAGGGACCTGGATAAATGGAGGCAGGGAGAGAGGGAGACCTAGAAATGCCCTTTTCACAAGCAATAGGGCAGAATGAGAACAGAGCTCGTGGGGTGCCAGGAAGGAAACGACATAGAAAGGAAAGGTAGAAGGTGACACTTTACAGGGCAATGCTAGCAAAAGAGCAAAAAGCTTTGGGGAACTAGACAGCCTGAAAGGCAGACAGAGGCAGGGACAGGCAAGGAGGCAGGCAGAGATCCAGAGAACCGGGGCAGGGATGGCCCTGGACACACACGAGGGGACACGTGGCTCCTGGTGACAACGGCAGACCTTCACCGCCCCGAGGCTTTTCTTTCTGTCTCTGCCCCTTCCTCCTCCACAGTGCCAGCTGCCTGACCTTAGGAGCAGGCGGTGGGTGACTCAATGCACTTCTCTCACGAGGTTTCCTGGACATGCAGCAGCTCACACGTGTGCAGCCAACAGAGGCGCCAAGGTCCTGGTGCTGTGTTATGGTGGCATTCTCTGTTGTGGATGGGTGGGAGGGATCCTTCCTTGCCACAGGGACCAGCTGGAGACAGTTGCCTGTGGAAGCCCCTTGGTTTGACTCCTCAGCCAGCTCCTGCAGGCAGGCATGCCCAGGCAGCCCCCTTCATAGCCCAAAGTAGGGCCAGCCCCATCATTAGCCTCAGTGGCCACACCTGCCCCAGCTGGAGCCCATCAGGAACAGGTGCCTGGGCAAAGCCCCACAGCACATGGCCCCCTCCCCGGCACCTGCCCACAGCCACGAGCTCTGCACCCAGGGGCTTGAATACCATCCAGGGGCACAGAGGAGGCAGGAAAAGTTTACTCACCTCTGCCCAGAACAAATCCTGGCACTGAGCTGGCTACAAGGCTCGGTGTGCAAACACAGCAAACGCAGCAGGAGAGAAGGGAAAAAGCAGGAGGAAGGTAGAGAAGAGGTGGGGGACAGGCAGCCAGTAAACGGGATGCTGCAAACAGGAGAGGGACAGGGAGCAGGACAGTAGCATAGAGAGAGGAGTACTGGGACACTGAGCAAAAAACCCAGGGAGAGATGGAGGAATACATAAGAGCGAGGAGGAGCAGGAGAGAGAGGCCAAAGGGACCAGCAGGACCACAAGGCAGGGACAAGACAAGGGACAGGGAAATATTGTAAAGCAATAGGGGAAAAGAAACAGAGGCAAGAACTAACACATAGGGTCAGGAAGACAAAAAGAGGGAGCCTTACAAAGACAATGTAAAAAGTGACACCATTTCCACCCCCGTCTTGACTTCCACATTTTCCCTGACTTCGCACCCCATCTCAGCCTCCACTTTCTTCCAGCCCTGCCTCTCCCCCTGGCTTGAGGGGAAGCCCCAGTGCAATCAGGAAGGTGTTAGGCTGTCCATCAGGCTCCCACAGCAAAGGGGCCAGGACAGAAAGCCATTGCTGGCCCTCCCCATCCCTGGGCAGCCCTTTCCCAGGCAGCAGAAGGAGCGGCAGGCAGGGCAGCAGAGGTGGACCGGGACACACACAGGAGAACGTGTGACTCACCCCAGCTCCTGGCACCAGCTCAGATCTTCAGCACCCCAACACTTTTCTCTCAACTCCCCTCCACCGCCAGGCTGGCCAGCGGCTCACACACACAGCCGATGCAGGCACCAAGCTGCCAGCAATGTGTGCTGGTGGTCTGCTCCATCATGGACAGCTCAGGGGGATCCTTCCTTACCACAGGGACCAGCCATTCCATTCTGGAGGTAGCTCCAGCTACCTCCTCAGCCAGTTCCCCTTTATCAGCTCCCTCAGGCAGCCCCTTTATAGCCCACAGGAGGGCCGGCCCTGTTATTAGCCCCACTGGCCACACCTGGAGCCCATCAGGAACAGGGGCCACAGGCAAGAACAAGCACCCAGGGACAAGGAGCTCTGAAGAGGGAGATGTAGGAAGAAAATGTAAAAAGCAATACTGCTTTTCCACTCTCCCACCCACCCCTGCCCTTGGGAAAGCCTGATGGAAACCATGAGACTTCAGGGTGTCCCTGCTGGGTGCCCCTCATTCCCCCTGATATCTACTGGTGATGGCATTTTGGGCCCAAGGAAGTGCCAGAGCGAAGTTTGGAATGCAAACAGTTTGTTTAAAACAGTTTGCATCTGGAGCAGCAGTTCTTGTAGTGGTGGGGGCAAGGCAGGTGCATGGAGCAGGGACAAGGGGAGGGGGACACAAAACATGGTAATGGGAGGCAGGTGCAAGGCACACCCATGGTGGGGGGGCGGGGGGGGGGAGGAAGGCAGGTGCACAGGGGGAGGATAGGGTGTGAGCTATGCACACCCATAAAGTGGGTACAAAAATCTGTCAGGGATAACCTGATTGAGGAAGATGAAGTTGACCTTGACAGCATTCCAGTATACCCTTGAAAAGACAGAAGAAGTGGATGAACAATGTTGTAAACAAGTTTGAGGAAGTTATAAGAGATTGAGCAAGAAGAGACTGAGCAAGTAATACCACAGAGCAGAAACTTGGCAAGAGAACAGTAGGTACAGTGAGAAATACAGTAGGAGCTCCAGCCAATCATTATGTGAATGGAGGTGAATGGACAAAGCTATTGAGCGAATCATTTTAGCAGCCTTAGTGCATGAACAGGTGGACAGATAAGAAAGGTTATAAAAGGGTACGCTTTTTCTGCTGCACCATCTCAGCCATCTTGGTTTTTGCAACTTAATAAAGACTGCCTTCTTACATATACTCTTGTCGTTGTCCATCCCTACCATGAAAAAAAGCAGGCAAGGCAGGCCCATGGGAGGCAGGGACATGACAAGTAGGGCCAGGCACACACACGGGAGTCAAGGCCACAAAGATCGGGGTGGCATGGGAAAAACCCCACCTGAAGGCAGAGACAGGGGTATGGGGGGGGCATAGACAGGTGCAGATGTGGTGCACATCCTCATGCTACTCGATAATCTCACCTTCAGTCCTAGGAAAGGAAATGGGATCACAAACCCTTGTCACAAAAAACAAGTTGCCATCCTGCAGGAAGTTCAGAATTCCAGGAAAATCCAGTGCACCTATGTCTTGGTTTGAAAGACAGGTGTCTGTGGAGGAAGGCAGGAGCCTCCCTTGAAATGGAAAGTGCAACCCCCCTCCCTCCAAATTATTATAATTTTGAAATTAACGGGCGTTCAGGCAAAGATACGGGGAATAGGAATAACAGTTCTTTACTAATATATATATATATATATATATATAAAACACAAGGCAGGGAAAAAACAAACAACCCACTGGTTTACACTGACAGAGTCAGGAATACAACCTGACACCCTGTTAGGGTGGCAGTAGCAGTCCGATAAGATGCTGGCTGCAGTCCTCCTGAAGCGATGGATGTAGTTCTGTGGAAGCAGCAATCAGGTAAAAGAGTCTGGTCTTCCTCCGAAGGTCCAGTGGTAGGTAGGTAGCTCTTGTCCTCTGGAACTCCAGTGGGGGGAAAAGCTCCTCTGGGAATCCACTGGAAGAAGGCTGCTAGGGTGTTCAAAATCTCTGTTTTTATTTGGCATGGACTGCTTGGCTCCTTCCCCCCCGCCCCCCCCACCCCCGGGCGGAGCATCTCACAATGGGATGGGGAGTCGTGAGGCAGTTCCTTGATGGGCCATTAACAGGAGATAGTCCAGGAGCGAGTTATCGATGAGTCAGGCGATAAGGCATTGTTGTGCCCAGTAACAGGAGATAGTCCGGGGGGGGGAGGCAGAGAGCACCGCCCCACCTGGTCTCAACAGCTCCTGAAGATGGTAATAGAATATTTTTTTCTTTTGGCACATTTTGCACTGTAACCCAGGACAACCTAGAACAAAACCACAGCAAAACTGTCAGTTAAAAAAGCTGTGTGTTTTAGAACCCTCTCATCACCCCTTAACACTCCGTATGAAACTGCTGACAAATAATAAAAAAAAAAAGCCCAAGCTGCATCCCAGGGCTCTCTCTACTGTGGGTGCTGCTGGAGCTTGCCCAATCCCACAGCTCTCACCTCGCCCAGAAGGAGCTCCCTGGGCAGAGCCCGGGACTCATCTACCCCAGGCCCCGCCCACTGCCTTTCCAAACATCCCCCGGGGAAGGGGCCGCCGCGGGGCACAAAGGTGAGAGCGTCCGGTGCGTAGCCCACTCACTGTAGGCGGTAGCAGGAGAGAGCGCGGCAGCGCGCACCCGGAGCTGCAGTACCGTCTTTTGGTCACAGGGTGGCAGCAGGGTGCGCGGCAGCGCCGCCGGGGCTGCATAACCGCTTTTTGGTCACAGGGTGGCAGCAGGGAGCGCGGAAAGCTCCGCTGGGCCTGCAGTACCGACTTTCGGTCACAGGGTGGCAGCAGGGAGCGCGGCAGCGCCTTCGGGACTGCAGTACTGCTTTTCGGTCACAGGGTGGCAGCAGGGAGTGCGGCAGCGCCTTCGGGACTGCAGTACTGCTTTTCGGTCACAGGGTGGCAGCAGGGAGCGCGGCAGCGCCTTCGGGACTGCAGTACTGCTTTTCGGTCACAGGGTGGCAGCAGGGAGTGCGGCAGCGCCTTCGGGACTGCAGTACTGCTTTTCGGTCACAGGGTGGCAGCAGGGAGCGCGGCAGCGCCTTCGGGACTGCAGTACTGCTTTTCGGTCACATGGTGGCAGCAGAGAGCGCCACAAATCGGTGTCACCGCACACGCGCGTGTACCACGCCCCAGTACCCAACCCTAGTCAAATCGTGGTAGCAGAGCGCGCCGCAGGCGGCCGCCAGCGCGCATGCGCGTACCCCGGCCTGCAGTACCGCACACCCCCCACGCGCAGGCAGCACAAAGCGCCGTTTCACGCAGCACCCCCGTGCGGTCACAGCGGCGCAGCAGCACCTGCGTCTTTCTCTGACACTGGGGGTACAGGGGGACCCGGAGAGGGGTGGGGGATGACCGACACCAACGGCTCTCCCCGGCATAACCCACAGACGAGCACTCACCTGCCACAGCCCACGAGACAGAATCCATGCTCGATGCCTGCCCCCCGCCGGATCATCGACGCCGGCTGCCGCACAGCAGAGGGGTGGCAGGGCGTCCGCCAAAGGACAGTGCCATGGCTCTTGCTCGCACTCGGCTCTGCCACATTCCCCGTCTCGGACCACGCCCGGACGGGCTCCCCAGAGCAACAACTGCCCCTTTCCCCACCGGACAGCCGTGGCAGAAAGCTTGGACAGAGACAGAGCTGGCCCCGCGGGGCGAGAGCGCTGAGCCACCGGCAGGCAAACCTGGGGGGGGGGGGGGGGGGGGGGCGAGCTGCTGCGCAGCACCGGACACTCACAGCAAGACATCGGGAAACAAAAGGCCCCAGCCATAGTTCAGCACATTAGAAGAACAACACAGAAGCAAGGAGAGGAATTCAATAGAACGAGGGACAGGAGAGCAGTCGAACTGAAGGAGACCAGCCCGAAATACAGACACATCCTCTACAAACCAGAGTGATTTGAATACTTAACACTCCATAGAAAGACAAACAGATACGATTTCCAACCCCTTCTTAGCAGAAAAGCAACTGCTCTTGCTCATGTTTGATGCCCTTCCTTAGAGCGCTGCTGCAGAACAAGGCTGTACACCCCCATCTAGATCTATGCTTACACCTGTCTCCAAAATACACAGTTGTTATTTGACTCTGCTCCTGCCCCACCTTGTTCTATCATGTCACATGATTAGAAACCAAGTACTTCAGAGCGCTCTGTCAAAACACAGGGAAGAAACTCAGTAACATGCAGCTGCCTCTGGCTTGGAAAGAGT
The DNA here is from genome assembly GCF_034619465.1 of Leptosomus discolor. NCBI lineage: Eukaryota > Metazoa > Chordata > Aves > Leptosomiformes > Leptosomidae > Leptosomus > Leptosomus discolor. The sequence continues at coordinate 93,142 of NW_028237770.1, forward strand.
TAGAGAAACCCCTGACCGCTTAAGTACACCTCATACATTACATGCTGTACTGATTCGGCAGCGAGTTTAAACCGCGTTAGTCATTCTGCCAATTATACAATTTTAACTTTCTCTAGAGTTTCATATATGACAGGAAAAGATCAGTGAAATAATAGATCCCCCACATGGTTTTACTCATTAAAAAGAAAAAAAAAAGAAATTCAAATCCCCAGGGCTGCAACAGGTAAGGCCACCGAACAGGACTGGCAGATGCACTAAGGCTTCTGGCTGTACCAAAGCACGCAGAGGAACATTTTTTAATCGTATCTCGACCGTTGCAACCAAGAATGTAAAGACCAGCGACGCCATCCACTTTTGGAACACTTGCTGTGCTTCAGTCTTTGGAAACAAATTGACTTTGCTGTTGTTTTGTTTTTCAAAAGAGGGCAAAAAGTCTCACTGCTCATGACTTCTACAGCCAAGCACACAGAGTCCGACAGGCAGTTCGTACAACGCAATTTCTTTGAAGGAGAAAGATTTCCATTCCAGGAAAATCCCTTTTCCAACTGAAATCAAAGTTACGCACTGCAGGACAACGGTCCCTGGTCCCTCAGCTTCGCTTCCAGAGGGCTGGGGATCCGCGTCCATCCTCAGCAGAAACCACATCAACTAACCTGATTACTCCTGCAGTTGCCACGTTCCTCCTCATCGCCTACAGAAAAAAAAAAAAAAAAAACCACACACACCGCTGACAGTGGTAGCTGTCACACGGGTCACCACAGACCTCCTCGAAACACCCTCCTCCTCAAAAGGAACGTGGTCTTCCGCTCAACTGCTCCGCACCGATTCCCGTGTTGGACGCTGCAGCTGTCATCGCTTGCGGCCCCCCTAAGGTAGCAACAGACAGAGAAATACCGTCACGCTTGGGAGAAATCACCAGCCCCACGCTCCTCCTTGCTGCTCCTTAGCTCACCACCTCAAAAGCTCACCCAACTCCAAAGGCAGCTGCGTAACACCTGCACAAACGCACAGAAACGCTTGACCGAGCTGCCGCAGGATGCTCCGCTCTTGGACGCCGGCCCGGCTGACAACCGCCTCGCCTCCTCAGGCCGCTGGTCGGCGCGCAGCTTCGCCCCTCCGAGGCTATGTGCGTGACCTGCGAAAGCCAAAACAAAAGGCACGTGCTGAGATACCGCCCGAAACCACAGCCTGCCCGTGCCCATTCCCCTCTCCTCCTCCTCTACCTCGGCCGCCCACCCACCCTACCTCTGCCAGCTGCCGCGTTGAGGCTCCGGTACCACCTGTAAAACACAACCCATAAGGGATGCTTATAAACTTCACAAACGACACAACGCCTGAAAAGTAACTTCTCTGCTGCAGCCCACCAGTCCCAGCTCACCTCGCCCCAGCCACCCGCAGTGCCGATACCCTGCTTCGCTCGCTACTTCGTGCCTTTGGAATACAACAAACCTACCAAGACCTGTCAGCTGCTCACACAGCCATCGGCCGCATCTGCCCGCTGACACTGCGTGCCAACCCACCTTCTTATGGCCGCTCCCCCGCCCCTCCTCTAACCCTTTGGTGCACGGCTCGTCTCACTGCATCTGAAAACGGCATCGAACGAGTCACCCGGCTGCGGAGCAACAGCTTAACGGTTCCGGAGATCTCCTTTCCATGTAGGAATACCCTCTAGACTCCAACAACAGCCAGCCAGCCATCACAGAAAACCAAAGCCAAAGCAACACCTGGCCCTACGCGTACGACCCTTAGCACCTTCCACCCCGGAAGTCAAATGCCACGGCCCCTGACGAAAAGATACGGCCGCGGCCGCAACCGCAACGGTGGACGCGCGAGAAGCCGGGCCCCAAGACCCAACATCCACAGGATGCGGAGAAGTCGTCGTCCCAGAAGAGGGCTCCGTGAGAACAGACCGCTCGACAGCGGATACCCCAGCGCATCCTGGACCACTCGTCACCTTCTCGGACACGAGACATGCTGGACAGATCTGTGTGTGGAGCTTCTCGCGCGAGACGGGGAGCGCTCGGTCGGCGGTACCCCGGTGAGTCGAGGAGCACGAGACCCTCGGTGCGGCTACCGATGCGCCCGCCTACCGCAAAAGAATAAACCTCCGGAGCATTGAGACCTCATTAATGTGCAGTATAGCGCACACGGAACAAGCACCACCGACCGCCTCCTTACCACTGAACCCCTCAAGGAATCACAGCGGCGGTCAGCTGACGGAAAAACCATGGCGGCTGAAAGATCTAACACAGGCACCTTACAACCACAGAAACCGGTGCTAAACACACAACAGGTGAAAAACTACACGGAAACATAACTGCTGTGACCGGCACTACGACACGTCTCATCAGGCGCGTCATGAAAAAGTCAGAAACGGAGTCATGGGAAGGCTCGCGTGCCCGGGCCTACGACAGAAGACAGACCCTGGCTGGAGACTGTTACCAGCGCAAAGAACGCAGACCCTCTTCTCTGAGAAGTTCTGGGGAAGATGCCTTCTCGAGAAACTCTCAAGCTCCGTATACAGGCGAGTACAAGATGCTCACCCTAACCCTCGCTGGACAATTTCACCATCAGTCCTATTAAGAGAGAAAAAAGAGCATAGATCAAGACATCAGCAACTTACACAGCACACAGTAAAAACGGTGGGGAAAAAAAACAAGGTTCCATCTCCCATAGTCAGGAATTCCAGAAAAATGCAATGCATCTAAAATTTAAAAAAAAAAAATGGCAGGCTATTAAACCATTTTGCCACCCCCAAACCCTCAGCGGAAAACCGCCAGCCTGAAACAACAAAAACAACTGCATAAAAGGGTACTTCCTACTATGCCTACAGCCGAACCTCGGCCGGTCTCGAAACTCTTCCCTCACACCGACGCCTCCGCTTCTTGCCGTGAGCAAACCCCCGACGCCCGCGCAGCCCAGCCGGCTCCAAGAGCTGCCGCCAGCGACCAGACCAGCGGAGCGCCCGCAGCGCAGCAGCCCCGGAGCAGAACGGGCTCCCTGTGCAGAGGCCAGGGCTCGTACACCCGGGGCCCTGCTCACCACCCTTCCTGCAATCCCCTGGGAAAGGGGCTGGGGCGACCCCCAGCAGACACAAGGGCGGCCGGAGGAGCAGCGGGGAGTTTCCTCACCTGCCTCCGTGTCACGGGGTACAAAGCACTGAGCAAAGACAGCGACCCGTACCGCAAAGGCCGATACCTGCTCTTCTACTGCAGGTATCTGCGGCACCAGCAACGTGACCGGGCAGGGAATTAAACTAACGGAACCGCTTTAACTGGGAGAATAAGGACACAAACCTGAGCCAGGTGCAGTCAGCAACATCCCCGGGGAGGAACCGGCAACCAAGTCCTCAGCGCTGCCCCTGGGAGACACAAAGAACGGCCAACTGTTGTCCACAGCGACGGCCACCCCTTTCCCCAGGCAGGAACCCCTCCTTCTGCAGGAGCTCCTGGAGACGCCCCCTCCTGCCCCAGACCATTGCCAACGGCACCCGTGCTTATGGGGCAATAAAGCACGTTCGCGGGTCAGCTTGCTGCTGCGAGGGCAGGGTCTGGGGTGGTCAGGGGCTACGGGACAGGTGCTGGAGCTGTGGGCAGCTGCATGGGGCGCGCAGGCCGGAGCACTTTTCCAGGGGGTGGGAAGGCCTCCAGGTGCCCGGAGGCAGCCATCTGCCCCTCTTCCTCCTTCCTCTCCACCAGCTCACAAAACCCCTGGGAGCTGCCCTGACGGGGCCCGACGTCTGCTGTCGGCACTCTCGGGCAGGCGTGCCCTAGCAGCACCATCCCCTGGGGCTGCGGCCCCATGACACAGAGCGGCCATCGCCATCAGCCTCGCTGGCTCCCTCCGGGGCTCCTCCGGCACCAGCCCGCAGCTGCAGCCATGGCCCCTTACCCCCGCTGTGTACCTGCTCCCCTGGACTCTCTGACCGCTGCTCAGCAAGTACAAAGGAGACAGAGCGAGGGTTTATTTGCAAACCCATCTAAGTGCGAGGAACACGCCTGCTCTGGGGCTCAGAGCCCGTCCACTCACCCTTCCCTGGGACCGCTCGGCAGTCCACGCTGGGGCAGCAGGTACGGAGAACGAAAACACAGCCATGGGGAGCTGGGCAGAGGAACAGAAAGAGAAAAATAAGGTGAGGGAGAGGAACTGAGGAGCAGAGAAAGAGAGGTACCGGGAAAAGAACAGAGAGGGGGAGACACAGATAAAGAAAGGACACAGAGTCCTGGTCTGTGGAAGGAAAACGGGGTCAGGGAGCCAGGCGAGGGAAAAGAGCACGCCCACCAGCCCTGTGCCCAGGGGGCAGCAGCGGCCTTTCCTCACGGGGAAGTGGCAGCGGGCACGGCGGCCCCATCCCACAGGCCCTGCAGCATCGCGCGGCCGTTACCGGCGGCGCCCGCCGGCAGGACAGCCTGCTGCTCGCCGGATGCAGCGCTGAGCATGGCGCCCGAGCCGGACGCCCGCAGGCAGCCATGCGGCCCTGGCAACGAGCCCACAGCTCGTGCGGCGGCTGTGGCGAGGGCTGGGCCGTGCCGCAGGAGCGGGGGGCCATCACTCGACCCCCGCAGCGCAGCACCTCCTCCCCTGGGCTCCCTCACAGCCCCTCGCCTGCTGTGAAGGGACTGCAAACGCAGCTGGGAGGGCAAAGGAGACTGCGAACGTTTCTTCAGTCACGCAGGTAGCGGATGCAGCGAGAGCGCCTGAGGCAGGGAACAGGATGGCGAGAGAAAGACAGGGACAGGGAGCCCGACAGGTGGAGAAAGAAGCAGCAGGGAGAGAAGAAGAGAGGCAGCAGATAGAGGGAGAAGGGAGCAGGGCAGAGACCGACAAAGGAGGACGGAGACGCAGGACAAAACTGGGACAGGCAGCACGACAGAGAGGAAGGAAAGAAGAACAGGGGCAGGAAGCTGGACCGAGACACATGGAGAAAGACAACAAAGAACAGGGCAGAGAGGGAGGATGAAACAACAGGGACAGGGAGCCAAGACAGCCAACAATGGAGGGAAGGGGCGGGGGTGGGGGGAACAACAACACGGTACAAACCACAGAGCTACACACTACAGGTGGAAGAATTAAAAAATAGAGCCGGGGAGCCAGAAAAAAAAAAAAAAAAGCTGGAGAGCAAAAAGTATAGCGATTCATACAAAAAGGGAGGGAATATTAAAATAGCGTCATCAGGGAGCCAGAGAAAGCGAGACGGAGAAAGGACAAAAGCAACAGGCTACAGGGCAGAGAGGGAGGAACTCATGAGCAGCAACAGAGCTCCGGCCAGAGAGAGACGGAAAAAAGTACAAGACTGCAGGGGCTGCAGGGCAGAGAAGGAAGAATTGACCAACAGGGACAGGGGACCAGACAGAGCGTGATCGAGAACAGAAAAAACCAGCAGCGGGCTACAGGGAAGAGGAATTCAAGAGCAGGGACTGGGAGCTGGACAAAGAGACAGAAAAAAAAAAAAAAAACCACGAAACAGTGATGGGCTATGAGACAAATAAGGAGGAAAGAAAAAACAGCAGCAGGGAGCCAGACAGAAGAGACTGAGAAACACAGACAAATAGCTTGGGGCTATGGGACAGAGAATGTGGAATGAAAAGGCAGAGAGAGGGAGCCAGACAGAGAGCAGGGGGAAAATCCAGACAGGCTACGGAGGGGCAGAAGAAGGAATTAAAATCTGGGGACAGAGAGCTGAACAGAGAGGGATGGCGACAGCAGGGAATAGCAGCGGGTGCAGGAGTAAGAGGGAGAAAATAATCGATAGGGACAGCTGGATACAGAGGGTCAGAGAAAGGTGAAAATAGGGGTAGGGTAGAGGGCAGAGAGTAAGAATTAAAAAATGGGGGCACTGAGACACAGAGATGGAGAGAAGAAAAAAGCAACAGGCTACACAGCAAAGGAGGAGGAATTAAAAAACACGGACAGGAAGTGCGAAAGTGAGAAGGGGCTGGGGGGGGTGGGGTGGGCCGGGGACTCCAGGACACACGACTCCTGACAGGCAACAGGACAGAGAGGGAGGAATTAAAAGGGAGGGACTGGGAGCTGGGAGAGGGGGAGAAAGAAAAAGAATCACGGCACACTACAGGGCTGAGAAGGAAGAAACTGAACAGGGACAGGGAAACGGCCAAAGAGAGCCCAACGAAAGAAAATGTGCCGATGGGCTACAGGACAGAGAGGGAGGAGTGAAACAACAGGGAGCCAGAGCCAGGCACAGAGAGATCGAGACAGAAAAAACAGCCAGGAGCAACGAGGCGGGGCAGGGGTGGGGGGAAGCTGCGAGGATCTGGAGCCAGACAGAGCAACAGCAAAAGAAAATGACAACGACAAGCTCCAGGGAGGAGCGGGAGGAATGAAAAGACAGAGATGAGGGGCCGGACCCAGTGTGACACACGCAGGAAGCACAGCAACAGCTGGAGGGCAGAGAGGGAAGAATTAAAACACAGGGACAGGGCGCCAGAGGTGGAGTGGGGAGACAGATAAAGGGGGAGAGGGCAGACAGAAAGACAGGCTACAGGGAGAAGCAGGAGGAATTAAAGAAATGGGATCCACAGCCGGACAGAGAGAAGGAGAAAGCAGCACAATCACCACAGGCTACAGGGCCCAGAAGGAAGAAACTGAAAAACAGGGAAGCGGGAGCCGTCCAGAGAGAGATATGAAGAAAGGGAAGATAGCGGGGAGCCGCCACACGGCAGCAAGGGAAGGATTAAAAAGATGGGGCAGGGAGCCGGACAGGGAGCGATGGAGAAAGAAACAAAGCCCCTTGATGGGCTACAGGACAGAGAGGGAGCAACTGAAGACTCGGGGAAAAGGAGCAGGACAGAGAACGGAAAACCAGTGACGGGCCACAGGGCAGAGGGAGGAACCACATATGTGGGGAGAGGCAACTGGCCAGAGAGAGATGAGGACAGACAGATAACAGCAGTGGGCTACAGGGCTGAGAGAGAAACTGAAAAACGGGGACCGAGAGCCGGGAACAGGAGACACGCAGAAACACCAAATCGCAACAGGCCACAGGACAGAGAGGGAAGAAATAAACATCTGGGACCAGGAGCAACCTACAGAGAGACGTCGGGAAACGGAAGTTTCAAGAACAATGCATACGAGGCAGAGAGGAAGGCATTTTTAGAAGTGGGTCAAGACAGGGACAGGGAGCCCAACAGAGACAGAGAGAACAAGAAAGCAACAACGGGCTGCGAGACAGACAGGGAGCAATTGAAAAATCCCAGCAGGGAGAGACGGCAAAAGGAATGAAATCGCAACACGAACTTCGAAAGCGACAGGCTGCAGGGCAGAGAGGGAGGAATTTTAAAAAATCCGGATCTTGTGCTGGACCAAGAGAGACCGAGCAAATAAAAATGGTGAGGCCTAAAAGGGCACACAGGAAGGAATTAAACAACAGGGACAGAGAGCCAGACAGAGAAAAGTCCTGACAGGCTTCCAGAGAGAGAGGGGAATTTAAAATTAGAGACCAGGAGCTGGACAGAGAGAGACTGAGAAAGGGGAGGGGAAAAAAAAAAAAAAAAAAAAAAAAAAGACAGGGGCGGGCAAGGGGGAAATCACAGCACCATGTGAAAGACAGGGGGCCAGGGGAGGGATAGGGAGGGCCTGGGACACACAAGTGGGGCGATGGGGCCCCGAGGGCCCAGGACTCACCGCATCCCTTGTTCTCAGTGCTGCCAGGAGAATTTGCCCGTTCAGACGCTTCCTTCTCTTCCTCTCCTCCCTTCCTCTTCTGCAGCTCCGGTCACATGGTGGTTCTCCACCTAAAAGATTACATGGCTGTCTCAACTCTTGCGAGACAAGGCTTCCTAGACATGTAGCCTCGCTCGTTCATGCATCACACGGCCGTACCATGCCATGGGTTACGCACATGGACTCTCCGCTTGCCTGCGGCGGGAGGCAGCTGCCGGCCGGCCGGCCTCTGATTCCTTCTTCTTTCTCTGGCCTCTCCAGCTTCAGCCGCAGCAGCTCCTGTCCACTGCCCACAGCCAGCAAGTGCTCCGCCCGCCCCTTTTTGCCCCCACGCCGCGACGAGAGCGAGGTCAGGCAGAGACAACCCAGGCAAGACCGAGGCGGGTGCAGACAACAGCATCCTCAGGGGAGGAAGGGACACCTGTGCCCTCAGTGCAGCCTCTGGGAGACAAGGAGAATCAGTGACCATTATGACCGTAGATCATCCCCGGCCAAATCGCCTCCTTCCACAGCAGCTTCTGGAGATGCCACTTTTTCCCTGCACTGCAGTTAATGGTATCCACGTTAAGGCAGAATCAAGTGCATCCGAGGGCCAGCTTGCTGCCATCACAACAGGATGACCTGGGGAGACAGGCTGCAGGGGAGGTGCTGGAGCTGGGGGCAGCTGCGCGGGGCCAGCGGGGCCGGGGAAGGCTCAAGGGGAGCTCTGGCGAGTTGGGAAGGCACCCGGCGCCTGGAGGGGCGTCCGCCTCCTTCCCCTCTTCCCTCCCACCAGCTCCCGGGAGCTCCCCGGGGCTGCCCGCCGCAGCACGGGCCTTGAGGCTTCCCGTCCCGCCACCCCCGGCGGCCAGCGGCCAGCAGAGACTCCCGCACCCGCCGAAGGAGCTCGCTCGCCTCACCGCCGACCTCGCCCCTCACCCGCCGCCATGCTGCTCTCGCGCACCGCGCATGCGCGAGCCGCCGCCGGCGCGCCGGAAGGGCCACGCCCGGCGCGCGACCGCCGCGCTGCGGGACCGCGCTTTGGCCGCGCGGCAGCAGTGCCCGCCGGGCGGCGCGTGCCCGGGGCGGCCCCGGCACTGCAGCCCCGCGCGTTGCGCGCCGAGCGCCCGCCGGCCCCGCGCCCCTGGGGCGGGAGGACACGCCCCCGGCGGGGCGGGAGCGGGGAAGGGGCGGGTCTGAGCTTGGGCTGGGGGCGAGGGGCAAGTCGGGGGGTGCAGGCGGCACCCGAGGGGCGGTGGGAGGGCGGTGCCGAGCATGGTGGGGCGGAGGGGGCACAAGGTCGGAGGGCAGGGGGTTCGGGGGAACGTCCCGCAAAAACCTCGCATGGGGCAACATCTCCATGGGAATCACTTGGGGGGGGGGGACGGGACGGGGGGACGGACGACAGGGATGGGGGGGGGGGGGGGGGGGGGCGGGCAGAACAGCGGGGAGGAGACCCTCTGGGCCCCGGACTCTCCCCACCGGACAGCCCCGGCTGCAGCACCCGCGGGTCCCCGCTGGAGACAGAGCCAGGAGCCTCCGGCCGCAGGGCTGGCGCCGCCGGGCGAGCACGCTGAACGGCCGGCAGGCAAACCTGGGCAGGGGGAGCTGCCGAGCAGCACCAGACACAACACGGCAGCTCAAGAACAAAAATCCCAAGTTATGTCTCAGCATATGAGAAAAGTAACACAGGAGAAAGCAGAAGAATTCAGTGAGAATGAGGGATAGGATAGCAGTTGAGCTAAAGGAGGTCAGCTCAAACTACAACACATCTGTTCAAAGCCAGAGCCATCGGTACGCTTAAAAAAAAATTAAAAAAAAAAATCAATACTAAGACTCATCAATACAATTTTGAAAGCATTCTCAGCATAAAAGCAAACACCCTTGATAGTGCTGGAAAACGTCTCGTCCCTTTCTCACAGCACCCCTGGGGGGAGATACACCCCCCACCCCCCCCCCACCCGTGAGACCGCAGGAAGACCTCGTACCATCCTCGGACTCACCACAACAGCTACAGCCCTTGCGCCGCCGCCGCTGCTGCTGCACGTCTCGCTTGCTCAGTCAATAAATCTGCAGAGTGAAGTGTAAAACTCTAAATAAACATAACAAAGTCATGTTTAAAACGTTCTTTAAAGAAAGAACAAATCTCAGTCGTTCACTTTATACCGAAAAGGCACGTGGATGTTCATGTACATCCAACAACAATGCTCACACTACCAAAGTATTTGATTTGATGTTTGCGTTAACTGCACTCACCCAGCTGCAAGCAGATACCATTAAATCACCTGTCTCCAAAATACACCGTTCCCATCCGACTGGGGGGTTTCTTGTGCATTACACCATTAGGAGGGACATCTGGGCAGCTGCACCGCCCAGGAGAGATGCCACCCAATGGCCAGGGAAATGCACCACCGAAAGCCAGACAGAAATAAAGTACTTTGGAGTGCTCCCTCCAAATATGGGGAAAACCACCCATAACATTCAGCAGCCTCTCTTTTTAAACACATAGAAGAAATACCAAATTGCTTAAACACCCTCTTCAATCGTACCCTGAAGCTCGCGGGCGGTTACAGTTTAAACAAGGCAAGTCCATTTGTATATTACACAACATGAACTGTTTGGGGTTTTTTCCTATCAGAAATGAAACTTATAAAAAATTAGTAAGATAAGAGATCCCCATACTATTTTACTTTGGGGACACACACACACACACGACACACACACAGATGGGACCATGACGGACAGGGATGACGACACAATGCAGAAATCAACCACCCAGTTCTGCAATGCTTAAGGCTACCAAACAGGACTGGAAGATTTGCCAGAGAGAGGTGGGGGGAAAAAACCCACCAAACAAGCAAAAAAACCCCAAACAACAAAACAAAACAACACAACACAAAAAAAAAACCAACCCACGACCTTGATTGCTCTTAGTACAGATGTCAGTATCTCAGTCAGGTTTTCACGTACCCCTATGAGATATTTTAAACACTTAAGGACTGAAAAAGGAGAAAGCTTTTATCTGGAACACAGTCCATTTCTTCAGAACATCCAAACTCTGACGCACAGTTTCTTTCCCCTTTCAGCACCATACGATTCTCACAGAATCGTTTCTCAGCAAGCACACAAAACAGAAAGCTACGCACGCTCTCAGGAAGAGCAAATAAACGGAGGGGAGTACACTTCACACAGGCACAACGTGCTCCAGAACAGACCTTATTTTGAGTGTTTCTGCTGAAGCACTTCCTATCAAAACTAGAGAAGGAGAGCTGGCACGTTCTTCACGTTCACTTTAAAGTCCGTACTACAAGTACCTGGGGAAAAACGCAGACGCACGGGGCAGACGTACCTTGTCCTTGTAGGCCACTCGGGATCCTCTGGGCCAGTCTTGTACCTCCAGGGCAGAAGAAAGGGTCACCATGGTGAAATGATGCCAGTTGATAGTCTGCTGAGAGAGGAAAAAAAAAAAAAAACAAGCCACCTTTTAGCACAAAGCGGGCTAGGAATCGAAAGCTTCCTATTTCGGCGAAGGTTTGCAATGACTACAACCGAGTGGAGGAAAAAGCATTTTGCATCATCTTTGGTACAGCTGTTGAGACAGGCCACTAGAGATTTTGGTTTTCATAGAAAACTGGGTGCTTTCTGTCTTTTTTTTTTTTTCTTTTTTTTCTCCTTCTGACTCATTGGCAGCTTCAGTCTCACCAGAACTCCCTTCCTTAGATCGACACAGATAACTACGCACCTTTTCTCAAGCCTACATAGAGCCAGGGTTTCCTCACCCTAGACATCCCAAATCGAATACTATCCTTAAAATGTACAGCGACCCACCTGCCCTTGTCAACTGCCTCCTTGCAGAAACTGCCCCTTCACAGCTCGTCCCCGTCTCAGCGGATTGTCCTGCTGGAGGATGAAGTGCAGAAGATGCGTATCCCCACAGCATTTGTCTGTGAGGGTACATGTTCAGAAATACTCTGAATCTGTAAGACAGACAGGTGTAATTTCTGCGATTTCAATCATCAGAACTCAATTGTGAGGAAACAAACTAATGTTTAAATGAAGGGTCTGTACGCTACAGTCCTAGGAGAGGGGCAGGGGGGAGAAAGGCATTACAAATTGGAAAAAAAAAAAAAAAGGGCATGATTCGGAGCTCCCAATCATGACGGAGCGGTGGGGACAGTAACAAAAGCAAAGACAAACAGCAGCAACGTTAAGTGAAATCCAGCTTTAATTCTGATCACGTCTTTAAGAGACTCCCCAAGTCTATACCTCAGTCCTACGAAGGACTAGTCCTTTTTTTTGAAGGACAAGTTGTTGTTTTTTTTTTAACACATAAAAGTCCCAGACTGAGGGCTCCACGGAATAGCATGTGGACTGAACCACAGGACAAGCAGTCATCAACACTCTAATGAAAAAACCAAATCGACTATAAACCAAGTTTAAACATCACTGTCCATCCTGTTTCTTTGGTTACATTTCTACCGGCATCTAGGTGCTCAAGAGTTCACTGTCCTCACACCACAGGTTACTGACAATGTACTCGGGCATCTAAAAATAAAAAGCCATCTCCACCCCACCCATAAAATCAGGGTGAACCACGAGAAGAGAAACTCTCAAGGCGGCAACAGGCAGCTCTGCACTTACCACGGAGGAAAGTCTGTTCCTCGGCCCGGAAAAAAAAACACTCTCGACTCCCAAGGGACCTCCCGGGGAACGAACCGTGCTCCATTAACGGCGTTTTGTCCCCAGCTTCTCTGCCCCGGGCTTGGGTGGGGAGGGGCGGCGGGGCCCTTCCACTCGCCCTGGCCCCTCCGCGCTCCCCCAGCCCCACGTGGGCCATCGCCCAAGCACCGACCGCATCCGCCCGCGCGGGATCTCCCTCGTGGGACGCGGAACGCGACGCCGGGAAGAGGCGGCGGAACAGGAACCTCTTGGTCAGGTCGCCCGGCCAGCGGCGAGAAGACCGAGCCAGGTTCTGCCCGAGGGGCCGGGCAGGGCCCCCTGGAGCCCCAGCCGGCCCGTTTCCGTCCCCTTTGCCCGGCACTGAGCAGGCCCCGCCGCCCCGCCCCAGACACCGGCGAGCACCGCCCGGCCCGCTCCGGCGCACCGGCAGGGCAGCCCAGCAGCGCCGCGCCCCGGGACCGCCGCTCCCGCCGTGCCGCGAGAGGCGCCTGCCCGGCTTCAGGCCCTGCGGGGACACCGCCCTCCCCACCCTCCCCCCCACGGCGCGGCTCCCCCCCGCTTCTTCCCACACGGCGCGGCTCCGCCCGCAGCCTCCCCCGCCCCGCTCCGCGCCTCCGACACGGGCCCCGCCGGCCTGGCCGCCCGCCTCACGGCTTTCCCCGGGACCCACCGGTCGATCGCCCGCTCCCCACTCACCCGCTCCCCCGGCGGAGCCCGAGCCAGAAGAGCCCCAGCCGCAGCCCCAGCCCCGCAACGTTCGGTGACCGCGCCGCTCCTGCCGCGACTCGCACTGCCGGGCGGTGCACCGGAGAGTGCAGGAAGCCACGCGCCCCGGAGGGGCGGGGAGAGAGGCGGAAGTGACGCTTCCGGCGGCGCGACAGGATGCAGGAACACGCGCCCACCAGAACGGGGGATGCGGCAAAGCGCGCCCCCTGCCGGGCGGGGGGAGCATGGAAGACACACCCCTGGGCGGGCGGGAGCACCGCTGGGCAGCGCCAAAGCACGCGCACCAGGGGCGGGAGGAGGGAGCGGGACGGCACCTCCGGGCGGCCGGCGACCAGGAGACCCCGCGCACCCGCCGAAAGGGATGACTCGCTCGCCTCACCGGTGGCCTCGGCCCTCCCCCGGCGCGCCGCCGTGCTGCTGCCGGGCACGCGTTTGCCCGGCACGCGCTTGCCCCGCCCACCACCGACGCGCCGGAGGGGCCGGAGCCGGCGCGCGAACGGGCAGAGGGCGAGGGGCGGAGCGGCAGCGGGGCTGCCTTACCGGGAGGCAGCAGACGGCGCCAGGCAGCCCCCGCGGTGTCGCATGGCCGCTGCGGGCGAACGGCAGCGTGGAAACAGCGAACGACACCGCGGGTCGGGGCTGCAGTACCTGCCCTTGGCCGCATGGTGGCAGCAGAGCGCCGCAAAGCGAACTGAAACGCGCAGAAAGCCCATTTAAGAAGCGCGGGCTCTGAGGAAATCCGGGGGCGATGGACAGAAAAGGCAGCGAACGTGCCCCTCCAGCCCGTATCCGGGGCTACACTGCAACAGCTGCCCTGTCCCCCGATGACCCCTCACTAGCCAGGGAGGGGCGTCGAGAAAAGGGGAGGAGACCTGCGGGTCGAAGTGAAATCGGGTTTAACGAGACAGCACCACTACCAACAGAGGCATGCAAAGTTACACTGGGCCAAATGAACGTGCAGCAGCCACGATCGACAGGAGAGGGGTCCTCGGGAGCAAGGAGAAGCAGGGAAAGGAGAGAGCCCTGCAGGAGCCCCGCGGGAGATCCCCTTCCTCAGCAAACCTTCCCCCTTTATACTGAGCATGACACAGTGGTCTGGGCTACACCTGTAGCTGACTCAAACTGCTAACAGCCTGCTGAGCATTGCTGGGCTGTGATTCTGGACCAGCCAAACCGTGACGGCAAAACACAGACAGGCAAGGCTGTAGACAGAAACTTTTAAAAGCGATGGGGATTAAGGAAATAAGGGAAAAAAATAAAAATAGTAATGGAGAAGTAGAAAGAAAAATCTGTAAAGCAAAGGCACTGAAGAAAAAGAAAAAGTTAAAACTTAAGATATCAAAAAGCAAAGAGTAGATGTAGAAAATACAGTGTAAGCAATAGGGATTAGGGAAATAAAGGGGAAAGATATAAAAATACAGAAAGTGACAGCCAACAAAAATGGAGACAGAGAAAGAAAAATTTAAAAGGATGGTGGTGAGGAAAGATAAGGCATAATTAAAAAATAAAGACAGGATGTGGGATAAAAGTAGATAGAAATCTTTAAGAGCAACAGGGTACAAGAAACAGAAATAATTTAAAAATAGGGTCGGGGAGGTGGATAGAAGAAAATTGAGGAAGAATTTTTTTTTTTTTTTTTAAGTGAGAGCATACAGGACAGAGAGAGGAATTAAAAAGGAGGGACAGGGTGCCAGAGGGAGGGAAAATGAGAAAGAGAAATTGCAATGCAGTGAGGCACAAGAAACACGGGAAAGCATTAAGAAATTGGGAGAGGGAGCCAGAAAATGGGACACCATGAACAAGAGAGGGCTGGAGAGGGGGACAAGGGTGTAGAGAGGAGAGCTGAGAGATTGCACCAGAAAATAGGGACCGAGAGACAAATCGGAGAGATGGGGAGTGAGGCAGAAGGGACTGACGAGACAGAGGCAAAACAAGGGCCGGGGACAAATTCTAAAGCAACAGGGAAAAAGAAACATAGGCAAGAAATTAAAAATAGAAACAGGGAGCCAAATAGAAACACATGTAGAACAAATATTTCAAAAAGCGATGGAGTACGGGAAACACAGGCAAGAAATAACACATGGGGGCAGGGTGACAGATGGAAGAAGCAAAACTGAAGAAGTGGTTGGGTAGAGGACACAGAGGGAAGAATTAAGAACTAGAGTCAGGGAGATGGACAGAGGGAAAAGCAGAAAGAATATTTTAAATGTGAAAGGGTACAAGAATTAAAAGAATAGGTATATGGACCTGCGTAAAGGGATGCAGGCAAAAATGTGAAAAACAACAAGATACGAGAAACAGGCAAGAAATTAAAATTAGGTCAGGGAGGGGGAGA
>NW_028237771.1:0-56882 GCF_034619465.1 Leptosomus discolor
TGACGTGATGGGGTGGCAGCTGGTGCCGAGGGGATGGGGGGGGGGGTGGCACAAGGTGACAGGGGGTGGGGGGGTCCCCAGGGGGGTCCCAGTGTGCCGAGGGGATGGGGGGGGGGGTGACAGTGGGTGACATGGGGTGACAGCGGGTGCTGGTGTCCTCAGGGTGGTCCCAGTGTCCCAGTATGGGGGGTGGGTGACACAGGGTGACATGGGGGTGGCACAAGGTGACAGGGGGTGGGGGTGTCCCCAGGGTGGTCCCAGAGTGTCAAGGGGATGGGGGGGGGGGTGACAGTGGGTGACATGGGGTGGCAGTGGGTGCTGGTGTCCCCAGGGGGGTCCCAGTGTGCCAAGGGGATGGGGGGGGGGTGACAGTGGGTGACATGGGGTGGCAGTGGGTGCTGGTGTCCTCAGGGTGGTCCCAGTGTCCCAGTATGGGGGGTGGGTGACACAGGGTGACAGGGGGGTGGCACAAGGTGACAGGGGGTGGGGGGGGTCCCCAGGGTGGTCCCAGAGTGTCAAGGGGATGGGGGGGGGGTGACAGTGGGTGACATGGGGTGGCAGTGGGTGCTGGTGTCCCCAGGGTGGTCCCAGTGTCTCAGTATGGAGGGGGGGGGGTGACACAGGGTGACATGGGGGTGGCACAAGGTGACAGGGGGTGGGGGTGTCCCCAGGGGGGTCCCAGTGTGCCAAGGGGATGGGGGGGGGGGGGGACAGTGGGTGACATGGGGTGGCAGTGGGTGCTGGTGTCCCCAGGGGGGGTCCCAGTGTGCCAAGGGGATGGGGGGGGGGTGACAGTGGGTGACATGGGGTGGCAGTGGGTGCTGGTGTCCCCAGGGTGGTCCCAGTGTCCCAGTATGGGGGGGGGGGGGGGTGACACAGGGTGACAGGGGGTGGGGGTGTCCCCAGGGTGGTCCCAGAGTGTCAAGGGGATGGGGAGGGGGTGACAGTGGGTGACATGGGGTGGCAGTGGGTGCTGGTGTCCCCAGGGGGGTCCCAGTGTCCCAGTATGGGGGGTGGGTGACACAGGGTGACATGGGGGTGGCACAAGGTGACAGGGGGTGGGGGTGTCCCAGGGGGGTCCCAGAGTGCCAAGGAGATGGGGGGGGGTGACAGTGGGTGACATGGGGTGACAGTGGGTGCTGGTGTCCCCAGGGGGGTCCCAGTGTCCCAGTATGGGGGGGGGGGGGACACAGGGTGACAGGGGGGGTGGCACAAGGTGACAGGGGGTGGGGGTGTCCCCAGGGTGGTCCCAGTGTGCCAAGGGGATGGGGGGGGTGTGACAGTGGGTGACATGGGGTGGCAGTGGGTGCTGGTGTCCCCAGGGGGGGTCCCAGTGTCCCAGTATGGGGAGGGGGGGGGACGACACAGGGTGACATGGGGGTGGCACAAGGTGACAGGGGGTGGGGGTGTCCCCAGGGTGGTCCCAGTGTGCCAAGGGGATGGGGGGGGTGACAGTGGGTGACATGGGGTGGCAGTGGGTGCTGGTGTCCCCAGGGTGGTCCCAGTGTTCCAGTATGGGGGGGGGGGGGTGACACAGGGTGACATGGGGGTGGCACAAGGTGACAGGGGGTGGGGGTGTCCCCAGGGTGGTCCCAGTGTGCCAAGGAGATGGGGGGGGGGGGTGACAGTGGGTGACATGGGGTGGCAGTGGGTGCTGGTGTCCCCAGGGGGGGTCCCAGTGTGCCAAGGGGATGGGGGGGGTGTGACAGTGGGTGACATGGGGTGGCAGTGGGTGCTGGTGTCCCTAGGGGGGTCCCAGTGTGTCAAGGGGATGGGGGGTGGGTGACAGTGGGTGACATGGTGGTGACAGTGGGTGCTGGTGTCCTCAGGGTGGTCCCAGTGTCCCAGTATGGGGGGTGGGTGACACAGGGTGACATGGGGGTGGCACAAGGTGACAGGGGGTGGGGGTGTCCCCAGGGGGGTCCCAGTGTGCCAAGGGGATGGGGGGGGGGTGACAGTGGGTGACATGGGGTGGCAGTGGGTGCTGGTGTCCCCAAGGGGGTCCCAGGGTCCCAGTATGGGGGGGGGGGGGGGGGGTGACACAGGGTGACAGGGGGTGGGGGTGTCCCCAGGGTGGTCCCAGTGTCCCAGTATGGGGGGTGGGTGACACAGGGTGACAGGGGGTGGGGGTGTCCCCAGGGTGGTCCCAGTGTGCCAAGGGGATGGGGGGGGGGGTGACAGTGGGTGACATGGGGTGGCAGTGGGTGCTGGTGTCCCCAGGGGGGGTCCCAGTGTCCCAGTATGGGGAGGGGGGGGGACGACACAGGGTGACATGGGGGTGGCACAAGGTGACAGGGGGTGGGGGTGTCCCCAGGGTGGTCCCAGAGTGCCAAGGGGATGGGGGGGGGGGACAGTGGGTGACATGGGGTGACAGTGGGTGCTGGTGTCCCCAGGGGGGTCCCAGTGTTCCAGTATGGGGGGGGGGTGTGACACAGGGTGACATGGGGGTGGCACAAGGTGACAGGGGGTGGGGGTGTCCCCAGGGTGGTCCCAGTGTGCCAAGGGGATGGGGGGGGACACAGTGGGTGACATGGGGTGACAGTGGGTGCTGGTGTCCTCAGGGTGGTCCCAGTGTCCCAGTATGGGGGGGGGGGGGTGACACAGGGTGACATGGGGTGCTGGTGTCCCCAGGGTGGTCCCAGTGTGCCAAGGGGATGGGGGGGGGGGGTGACAGTGGGTGACATGGGGTGGCAGCGGGTGCTGGTGTCCCCAGGGGGGTCCCAGTGTGTCAAGGGGATGGGGGGGGGTGACAGTGGGTGACATGGGGTGGCAGCGGGTGCTGGTGTCCCCAGGGTGGTCCCAGTGTGTCAAGGGGATGGGGGGGGGTGACAGTGGGTGACATGGGGTGACAGTGGGGCGCTGGTGTCCCCAGGGGGGTCCCAGTGTGTCAAGGGGATGGGGGGGGGGTGACAGTGGGTGACATGGGGTGGCAGTGGGTGACACTGGGGGGGGGGGGTGTGTCCCCAGCCTGGTCCCTGCGGGCCGAGGGCGTCAGCTCCGTCCTGGTGGGGGCCGAGACCCCCCGGCTGCTGCGGGAGCAGCTCCGCGCCCTGCAGGTGAGGGGGGGGGCGGGGGGGGGGGGTCTATGGGGTGTCCTGGGGTCCCTATAGAGGGTCCAGGGTCCCTATGGGGTATCCTGGGGTCCCTATGGGGTGTCCTGGGGTCCCTATAGGGGGTCTTGGGGTCCCTATGGGGGGTCCTGGGGTCCCTACGGGGGGTCCCAGGGTCCCACGGGAGGGTCCTGAGGTCCCTATAGAGGGTCCTGGGTCCCTATGGGGGGTCCTGGGGTCCCTATGGGGGTCCTGGGATCCCACGGGAGGGTCCTGTGTCCCTATAGAGGGTCCTGAGGTCCCTACAGGAGGTCCCGGGGTCCCACGGGAGGGTCCTGGGGTCCCTATGGGGGGTCCTGGGGTCCCACGGGAGGGTCCTGAGTCCCTATAGAGGGTCCTGGGGTCCCTACGGCGGGTCCTGGGGTCCCACGGGAGGGTCCTGGGGTCCCTATGGGGGGTCCTGGGGTCCCACGGGAGGGTCCTGGGTCCCTATGGGGGGTCCTGGATCCCTACAGGGGGTCCTGGGGTCCCACGGGAGGGTCCAGGGGTCCCTACGGGGGGGTCCCTATGGGGGGTCCTGGGTCCCTACAGGGGGTCCTGGGGTCCCACGGGAGGGTCCTGGGGTCCCTACAGAGGGTCCTGGGGTCCCACGGGAGTGTCCGGGGGTCCCTACGGAGGGGTCCCTATGGGGGGTCCTGGGTCCTGGGTCCCATGGGAGGGTCCTGGGGTCCCTACGGGGGGTCCTGGGGGTCCCTATGGGGGGTCCTGGGTCCCTATGGGAGGGTCCTGGGTCCCTACGGGGGGTCCTGGGGTCCCTATGGGGGGTCCTGGGTCCCTATGGGGGGTCCTGGGTCCCTACAGGGGGTCCTGGGGTCCCACGGGAGGGTCCTGGGTCCCTATAGAGGGTCCTGGGCTCCCTACGGGGGGTTCTGGTGTCCCACGGGGGGGTCCGGGGGTACCTATGGGGGGTCCTGGGTCCCTACGGGAGGTCCCAGGGTCCCACGGGAGGGTCCTGGGGTCCCTATGGGGGGTCCTGGGGTCCCTATAGAGGGTCCTGGGGTCCCTAACAGGGGGGTCCCACGGGAGGGTCCCCCCAACCCCCTGGGTCCGTGTCCCCCCCCCCCCCCCCCCCAGGTGCTGCCCCAGCTCAGCCCCGCGACGCTGCAGGAGCTCGAGACCCTCCTGGGGGAGGTGGCCCCGCCCTAGGCCCCGCCCCTCGCCTCCCATTGGCTGCCTCTCCTGCATGAGCACGCCCCCTACCCCCCCCCCATACGCCCCCCCCCCCCCCCCCTTTCAGCCGGCTCCAGCCCCGCCTCTCGCCCCGCCCCCTTGGGTGAAAGGGGTGCGGGCAGGAGGGCGGGGCCCTCATGGGTTGGTTGAGGGGGTGGAGCCAGCGAGCATAGCCCCGCCCACCTCGCCCCGTCCCCGCCCCCTTCCCACAATGCCTTGCGCCCCGGTGAGGGGGAGGAGCCATGTTAATCGATAGCAATAATACCGCCCCCCCCCGCCAGGGGGTGGGGCCTTTTAAGCACAAGCCCCGCCCCTTTTTGGACCATTTCCCCCTCCCTCCCAATCGCAGAGCTTCCAGTGGGGGCGGGGCCCCCGCCTTGCCCCGCCCCTTCCCACCCCCCCACCCCCCCCCCAAAGGTGGGGCAATAAAGTGGCTTTTCCCACGTGGGGGGCGGGGCCTCGTGCTTGGGGGGGGAGGGGCTGGGACTTGGGGGGGGGGCTGTATTTTGGGGGGGGGGGGTTATGGGGTGGGGGCTGGGGTGTGGGGGGAGCTGGGGGGGGCATTTAGGGGCGGGGCTGGATTTGGGGGGGGGGGGGCCGGGATTTGGGGGCTGGGGGTTCATTTGGGGGTGGGGGGGCTGGATTTGGGGGGGGGGGGTTATGGGGTGAGGGCTTGGATTTGGGGGGTGCATTTGGGGGTGGGGTTTGAATTTGGGGGTGGGATTTGAATTTGGGGGGGTGGGGGGCTGGATTTTAGGGGGTGATGGGGTGGGGGCTGGGATTTGGGGGGACTGGGGGTTCATTGGGGGGGGTGTGGGCTGGATTTTGGGGGGTCTTGGGGTGAGGGGGTGCATTTAGGGGGGTGGCGGGTGCTGGATTTTGGGGGTCATGGGGGGGCTGGGATTGGGGGTTGGTTAGCTGTTTTTTTGGGGAGTGAGGGCTTGGATTTGGGGGGCTCTGGCATGGGGGGCTGGGGGGGGCACTGCATTTTGAGGGGCTGGGGGCTGTAATTGGGGGGCTGGGATTTGGGGGGGGGGTCATGGGGTGGGGATTTGGGGCTGGGGGGGCCACTGAATTTTGGGGTGCTGTGGGGTGGGGGGTCTGGGATTGAGGGGCTGGGATTTGAGGGGGCTGGGGGGCTGTATTTTGGGGGGCTCACGGGGTGGGGGCTGGGATTTGGGGTAGGGGGCACTGAATTCTGGGGGTCTGGGGGGTGGGGGGGGGACTATGGGGGGGTGCCGGGATTTGGGGGTCCTGGGGGGCTGTTTTTTGGGGGGGTGAGGGCTGGGATTTGGGGGGCTGTGGCATGGGGGGTAGCTGGGGAGGGCACTGCATTTTGGGGGGGCTGGGGCTGTTTTGGGGGGCTGGGGGACAAGGGGCTAGGGATTGGGGGGGCTATGGGGGGGTGAGGGGGGCTATGGGGGTGTGCTGGGATTTGGGGGGCTGTGCCATGGGGGGTAGCTGGGGAGGGCACTGCATTTTGGGGGGACTGGGGGCTGTTTTGGGGGGCTGTGGGACAGGGGGCTGGGATTGGGGGGGCTATGGGGGGTGAGGGGGGCTATGGGGGGTGTGCTGGGATTTGGGGGGCTGTTTTTGGGGGGGCGTGAGGGCTAGGACTGGGGGGGCTGTGGCATGGGGATCCGGGGGGGCACTGCATTTGGGGGGGGGGGCTGGGATTTGGGGGGGGGTCATGGGGTGGGGGATTTGGGGGCTGGGGGGGGGGGGGGGCACTGAATTTTGGGATGCTGTGGGGTGAGGGGCTGGGATTGGGGGTAGGGGCTGGGATTGGGGGGGGGGGCTGGAGGGCACTGGGATTTTGGGGGAGGTGGGGGCTGTGGGGCGGGCACTGCATTTTGGGGGGGCGAGGGGGGGGGGGGACGGACATGGGGGGGTGTTTCTGAGGGTGCCCCCCCACCCCCACCCCGAGCGGGGGAGGAGAATCGAGGTCACCTCCCGCTTTGGGTGATTTTTCTCCCGCTTTGGCTCATTCCGCCGGTTTATTTTCGGCGCCGCCGAAACGGCCCCAATTTCGGGGCGGATTTGGGTCAAAGCTGCGATTCTCAAAGACGCCATTTTGGGGGGGGGGTGTGGGGGTGGGGGGTGGGGGTGGGGGTTGGCCGAGGTTCCCCTCCCCCACCCCAAAATAACCCCACCACCCCCACAGGGGCTGCCCCACAGGGGCTGCCCCACAGGGTCAGGGTTCCCCCACGGAATGGGTTGGGTGGGGAGGGACCTTCAAGACCCCCTGGGTCCAACCCCTCCCCCCCCCCCCCCCATCATGGTGGGGGGGCACCTTCCACCAGACCCAGTAGCTCCCACTTGGCCCTGGTCACCTCCCATGACAGAACCAGTGAAGGGTTTGGGGACACGGTCCCACCACCAGCATCATTGATGAGGAGCACTGGTCCCAGTATGGGTCTCCGGAGGGTCACCAGTTGTCATCAGTCTCCGTCATCGAGATGTTGACCTCAACGGTTGTCCCAAAGACTCATGGGATGGGTTGGGTTGGAAGGGACCTTGAAGATCATCCAGTTCCAGCACCTTCCACCAGACCCAGTAGCTCCCACTGGGCCTTGGTCACCTCCCATGACAGAACCAGTGAAGGGTCTGGGGACACAGTCCCACCACCAGCATCATTGATGAAGAGCACTGGTCCCAGTATGGGTCTCCGGAGGGTCATCAGTTGTCATCAGTCTCCATCATCAAGCTGTTGACCTCAACGGTTGGCCCAAAGACTCATGGGATGGGTTGGGTTGGAAGGGACCTTGAAGATCATCCAGTTCCAGCACCTTCCACCAGACCCAGTAGCTCCCACTGGGCCTTGGTCACCTCCCATGACAGAACCAGTGAAGGGTCTGGGGACACGGTCCCACCACCGGCATCGTTGATGAAGATGATGAAGAGCACCGGTGCCGGAGAGCAGAAGGTCTGGAGGCCGTGTCCCCACGATCAACTGGTTGATGGTGGTCGTGTCCCATGTTCAGCCACTGGTTGGGGGCCGTGTCCCCACAATCAGCCACTGGTTGGTGGCCGTGTCCCCATGATGAGCCCAGTTCCTGGTGGCCATATGCCCATAATGAACCAGTCAATGGTGGCAGTGTCCCCATGTCCAGCCAGTTCCTGGTGGCCATGTCCCCACGATCAACCAGTCAATGGTGGTCGCTCCCCATGTTCAGCCACTGGTTGGTGGCCGCATCCCCACGATGAGCCCAGTTCCTGGTGGCAACATCTCCATGATGAACCGGTCAATGGTGGCCGTGTCCCCATGTCCAGCCAGTTCCTGGTGGCCATGTCCCCACAATCAGCCAGTTATTGGTGGCCATGTCCCCATGATCAGCCACTGGTTGGTGGCCGCGTCCCCATGTTCAGCCAGTCAATGGTGGCCACATCCCCATGATGAACCAGTCAATGGTGGCCGTGTCCCCATGATGAGCCCAGTGCCTGGTGGCCATACGCCCATGATGAACCAGTTGACGGTGGCCGTGTCTCCATGTCCAGCCAGTTCTTGGTGGCTGTGTCCCCACAATCAACCAGTCAATGGTGGCCGTGTCCCCATGATGAGCCCAGTTCCTGGTGGCCACATCCCATGATGAGCCAGTCAATGGTGGCCATGTCCCCATGTCCAGGCAGTTCCTGGTGGCCATGTCCCCACAATCAGCCAATTATTGGTGGCCGTGTCCCCACAATCAACCAGTCGTTGGTGGCCGCGTCCCCATGATCAGCCACTGGTTGGTGGCCGCGTCGCCACGATCAACCAGTCGATGGTGGCCGCGTCCCACGATGAGCCCAGTTCCTGGTGACGACATCCCCATGATAAATCGGTCAATGGTGGCCGTGTCCCCATGTCCAGCCAGTTCCTGGTGGCCATGTGCCCACAATCAGCCAGTTATTGGTGGCCACGTCCCCACGATCAGCCAGTCGATGGTGGCCGTGCCCCCATGATCAGCCACTGGTTGGTGGCCATGTCGCTATGATCAACGAGTCGATGGTGGCCGTGTCCCCACGATCAGCCAGTCAATGGTGGCCATGTCCCCATGTCCAGGCAGTTCCTGGTGGCCATGTCCCCACAATCAGCCAATTATTGGTGGCCGTGTCCCCACAATCAACCAGTCGTTGGTGGCCGCGTCCCCATGATCAGCCACTGGTTGGTGGCCGCGTCGCCACGATCAACCAGTCGATGGTGGCCGCGTCCCCACGATGAGCCCAGTTCCTGGTGACGACATCCCCATGATAAATCGGTCAATGGTGGCCGTGTCCCCATGTCCAGCCAGTTCCTGGTGGCCATGTGCCCACAATCAGCCAGTTATTGGTGGCCACGTCCCCACGATCAGCCAGTCGATGGTGGCCGTGCCCCCATGATCAGCCACTGGTTGGTGGCCATGTCGCTATGATCAACGAGTCGATGGTGGCCGTGTCCCCACGATCAGCCAGTCAATGGTGGCTGTGTCCCCGTGATGAGCCCAGTTCCTGGTGGCCACATCCCCATGATGAACC
Source organism: Leptosomus discolor (assembly GCF_034619465.1). Lineage (NCBI taxonomy): Eukaryota > Metazoa > Chordata > Aves > Leptosomiformes > Leptosomidae > Leptosomus > Leptosomus discolor. The sequence continues at coordinate 8,775 of NW_028237771.1, forward strand.
AGTCGATGGTGGCCATGTCCCCATGTCCAGCCAGTTCCTGGTGGCCGTGTCCCCACAATCAGCCAGTTCTTGGTGGCCGTGTCGCCATGATCAACCAGTCGATGGTGGCCGCGTCCCCACGGTCAACCAGCCGGTGGGGGCCGCGTCACAGAGGGCGGCGCGGCGCTGACGTCACAGTGGGCAGCGCTGTCCTCAGCGGCCGTGTCACCGCCATGTCACAATGGGGTGGGGGGAGTCCCCTGTGCCTCACGCCCAGGGGTCCACAAGGGGCCGCGGGGCGGTGGGTCGCGCACCCTGCAGAGGCGCCCGCGGGCCGAGCGCAGGGCCCGGCTCCGCCATGGCCGTCGCCGGCGTGGGGGAGCGATTCGGCGTCCCGAGGCCGCCCGGGAGGCTGGACTTGTGGGACGGGCTGGAGCCCACCTGCACCGTGACCAGCACCACCGCGGCAGGTGCGGGCCCCCGCGGCCACCCCGGGGGTGGGGGGGGCCGGGGCCGGGCGCCGGCGGCCGCGCCGCCTCACCGCGTGTCCTTGTCTTGGCAGAGCGAAGGGCCGTCTGGGACGCGGTGGCCCGCTGCGTTCGGGGGCGGCTCCTGCGGCACCAGGTAGGGCGGCGGCAGAGGGGCGGGCGGGGGGTCCCCAGGGCCCCGCCGCGGCCGGCGGCCCCTCCCGCTCGGGGGCCACCCCCAGCCCTTCCCCCCCCCCGGCCCATCCTCACCCTCCGGCCCGTCTCTCCCGCCCGCCCGCAGGGCGTCCGGATTCCCACCCTCGGCTCCTTCGACGTGCTCCCCGCGCGGAGCCCGGCCGGCAGCGTCCCCCGCAGGCCCGTGTTCCGCCTGGCCAGGAACCTGGTCCTCGTCCACCACCTGACGGACGACAAGGACTACCTGCCGGGTAAGACGGCGGGCCCAGCCCTGCCCGGCGGCCGCCCCCGCCGCCTCCTCCCCGCTCCCAAAGCCCCCGGCCCCCTCCGCCGGGCGGGAAGGGCCCCCGGGGACGCGGCCCCATCCCTCCCGTCCGCTCTCGCAGGCCACAGGGAGCTGGAGCCCCTCAAATACTCCAAGGTGGCCGCGGCCGCCAGCGTGTCGCGGCGCAAGGTGGAGGCGTGCGTCGAGGGCACCACGTCCCTGCTCTCCCGCTGCCTGGGCAAGGGGCAGAGCGTCGCCCTGGTCCTCCGCGACGTCGGCGTGCTGCTGCTCGAGGGCACCCGGGTGCGGATGTGGTTCTACGGCGACTTGCTGGAGCAGATGGCGGCGCCGGCGCTCGCGGAAGGGCCCGCGCCCGGCGCCGGCGTTCCGCTTCTCCCACCGCCGCCGGGACCCTCGCCCACGTCGAGGGCGTCCCGCCAGCCCCACCTTCCCCCCTCGGAGCGTCTCCAGCCGCTGTCCCGCCAGGTGCCCGTCGCCTCCCTGACCCGCTCCGGCCACGCCATCGTCTTTCCCGAGTGAGTCCCGCGGCGTTCGGTAGCCCCGGGCCGGCGCAGGCTGAGCCCGGCGGGCGTTGGGGAGCTCGGGCTGCTCGTGGCCACGGGGGGGGGGGTGGGGTGGGTCCTGCTGCGGGGACACCCTGTGGCTGCTGGGTGGGGTCTGGGGACACCCCGTGGTGACTGGGTAACGGGGGGTCCGGCGATAGCCCGTGTCGACCAGGTGGGGGTCCGGGGACGCCCTGTGGCAACTGGGTGGGCTTTAGGCACACCCTGTGGCGACTGGTTGGGGTCTGGGGACACCCCGTGGTGACTGGGTGGGGTCTGGGGACATCCTGTGGCCACTGGGTGGGGGTCTGGGGACACCCCGTGGTGACTGGCTGGGGGTCTGGGGACACCCCGTGGCGACTGGGTGGGAGTTTGGGGACACCCCTTGGTGACTGAGTGGGGGTCCGGGGACACCTCATGGCGACTCAGTGGGGTTTGGGGACACCCCTTGGTGACTGAGTGGGGGTCCGGGGACACCTCATGGCGACTCAGTGGGGTTTGGGGACACCCCTTGGTGACTGAGTGGGGGTCCGGGGACACCTCATGGCGACTCAGTGGGGTTTGGGGACACCCCTTGGTGACTGAGTGGGGGTCCGGGGACACCTCATGGCGACTCAGTGGGGTTTGGGGACACCCCTTGGTGACTGGGTGGGAGTTTGGGGACACCTCATGGCGACTCAGTGGGGTCTGGGGACACCCCGTGGTGACTGGGTGGGGGTCTGGGGACACCCCTTGGTGACTGAGTGGGGGTCCGGGGACACCTCATGGCGACTCAGTGGGGTCTGGGGACACCCCTTGGTGACTGGGTGGGGGTCCGGCCCACGGGGTCGCGCCGTGAGCAGCCCTGGGGGGGGGGGGACGGGGACGGACACGGGCGGGACTTTGGGCCCCACGTTCATCCCGCGGTGGCCAGGACTCGTGCTCTGGGCCACCCGAGGACGGTCCTCGGGGCTGACGGGGCCGGGCGAGCAACGGCCCTTACGGCGATGCCGAAAGCTGCCCGTGGGCCGGGGAGGGCGGCCGGGGGTGCCGTGGGTCACGCGGGCGGTGTCTGGTTGTCCCCAGGTTCGAGCTGGAGCTCCTGTCCCCGCGCTGGCGCCGGGGCCATCCCACGGTCCTGAGGAGGACCCTCGGCGAGGACAAGCGGAAGAAAGAAGAGGCTCTGCCGCCTCTCGGCCCGGACAAGGAAGGTAAAGCCGCTCCCGGCTCCTGGCCGCGACGCCCGCTCCCGCCTTCTGCCGGGCACCGGGGAAAACCCTTCGGCGACGGCTGCCGAAAGGCTCCGGCAAAGCCGGCGCCGTGACGCGGCCGCTGACCGACCCCCCCCCCCCCACCGCCGCGCCGTGGCGAGGAGGAGTTGGGCCAGAGCCGGCGTCCGGGCGGCGGGGAGGCCGGAGGAGCCTCCCGGCGTGTCGCCGGGGCCGGCAGCGTCCCAGCGGTGCTTCTCTGACGGCGTCTCTCCTTCCCAGGGGCGGCGGGATCGCGTGGACAGCCCTGGCCGGCGGGATCACACGGACAGTCCTGGCCGGTGGGACCAGACGGACGGCGCTTGCGCGTGGGACCAGATGGACGGCGCTTGCCCGTGGGATCAGACGGACACTCCTGGCTGGTGGGACCAGACGGACGGCGCTTGCCCGTGGGATCAGACGGACACTCCTGGCCGGTGGGACCAGACGGACGGCGCTTGCCCGTGGGATCAGACGGACAGTCCTGGCTGGTGGGACCAGACGGACAGTCCTGGCCGGTGGGACCAGACGGACGGCGCTTGCCGGTGGGACCAGACGGAAAGCCCTTGCCGGCGGGCGGCTCCGGCCTCGCTCCTGACGAAGACAAGGAGCTCGCGGGAGCGGGGACGAGGGCGAAGAAGAGGAAGAAGCAGCAGCAGCCTCGGGCGAGGTGAGGCCGGAGGGGAGGGTGGGACGAGGCTGCCGGGACCCCCGCCCGTGTCGCGAGGCCGCCCCTTCCCCAGCCCTTCAGGGGAGCCCCGGCGCGGCCTGGGGACACGGGGACGGCCGCCGGCCCGCCGAGGGTCCCGGCACAAGGGGGGGGGGGGGTGGGATGTGGGGTTTCCTCGGCGGAGCTGCCCCCCTCCGGGGCGGGATGTGGGGGGCAGGATGCGGCGCCCCTCAACCGCGGCGCCCTCAGCAGAGCTCTCCCCTCGTGTCCTTCCAGGCGGCGGCCGGTGGCCCCGTGGGACGGCTCCGCCAAAACGCAGCCCGGCACCGGCCCAGCCCAGGGCCGACCCGTTCCCGGCGCCCAAGCCTCATCGCGGAGCCCTGGGCGGGCAGAGAAGGCTCCAGGGAAAGCTCCGAAGGGCAAAGGAGGAGGAGGAAGAGGACGAGGAGGAGCGGAGCGCGGCCCCGGCGGCAGCAAATTCCCGGCGGCGGCGGCGGCGGCCGAGGCCGGGGTGCCCGCGGGGTTCACCTACAACGTCTTCGTCCCGCAGCCGCCGGGGCCGGAGGTGGCCCAGGTGCTGGCGTCGAGGCCGGAGGCGTTCTGGTCGGTGCTGGCAGAGCCGCAGAGGGCCGTGCTGGCGGGGCGCACCTTCCGACCCTCCCTTTTCGTGCCGCCAAGCCACGAGGGGCCCGGCTCCTCGCCTCAGTGCCGCCCGCCGAAAGCCGGGCAGGCCGTCCCCAAGATGCAGTGGCCCTGGCAGGAGTGGCCCTGGCTGGACTTTCAGTGGCCGGAATGAGGAGGGCGCGGGGTGCCCGGAGCGGAGGGCAAAGGGGTACGTGGTTCGGATCCGGGTCGTTCCTGGGCGCCGGTTGCCCAAATTCCCCAAGGCGTCCCTCCCCTGCCACAGCCCGGGGAAGGGGGGGAGCGCGTCGCCCCGGCCCTCGGGGGCGCCGGGGTGCTGGTCGCGAGCCTCGGCCACGGCGAGGACGTCGCGGCGCCTTCGGGCTCCTCCCAAGACCCCCAACCCAAGACCTGTCCCCTCGTGTCCTTCCCGGCAGGGGCCGGTGGTCCTGAGCGACGGCTCTGCCCGAAAGCAGCCCGTGGGCGACCAAGCCGAGGGCAAACGGGCGCCCGAAGGCCGAGCCTCACCGCGGAGCCCAGCGCGGGCAGAGACACCTTGGGGGCGCCGGGGAGGAGGAGGAGACGGTGGAGGACGAGGAGGAGAAGAAGCAGGACGTGGTAGAGGATGAGGAGAAGAAGCAGGACGTGGTAGAGGATGATGAGGAGGAGAAGGACGTCGTAGAGGAGGAGGAGGAGGAGGAGAAGGATGTGGTCAAGGACGAGGAGGAGGTCAAGGACGAGGAGGAAGTCAAGGATGAGGAGGAAGTCAAGGACGAGGAGGAAGTCAAGGATGAGGAGGAAGTCAAGGATGAGGAGGAAGTCAAGGACGAGGAGGAGGTCAAGGACTCCCCCAGCGCTGGCTCGGCCGGAGAGGCACCGGCTGGAGCCGTGCGGAAAGAGCCGAATAAACCACAGAGGAGACGTCGCAGCAGAGCGTTGCCTTTTCGGACTGTCCCTGGCCGGAACGGGACACGAGCCGGGGGGGGGTGGGGAGCCACCGGCGGGACCTTCCCCACGGCCACTGCGGAGAGAGGCCACCCTGGGGTATCATTTGGCCACCTTGGGGTGTCGCTGGGCCGCCTTGGGGCATCGTTTGGCCACCCTGGGGTATCCTTTGGCCACCTTGGGTTGTCCCTCAGCCACCTTGGGCTGTCCCTTGGCCACCTTGGGGTATCCTTTGGCAACCTTGGGGTATCATTTGGACACCCTGGGGTATCATTTGGCCACCTTGGGTTGTCCCTCAGCCACCTTGGGGTGTCCCTTGGCCACCTTGGGGTATCCTTTGGCCACCCTGGGGTATCATTTGGACACCCTGGGGTATCATTTGGCCACCTTGGGGTGTTGCTTGGCCATCTTGGGGTATCATTTGGCTGTCTTGGGGTGTCACTTGGCTACCTTGGGGTGTCGCTTGGCCACCTTGGGGTATTGTTTGGCCACCCTGGGGTATCATTTGGCTGTTTTGGGGTGTCACTTGGCCACTTTGGGGTGTCACTTGGCCATCTGGGGTGTCCCTTGGCCACCTTGGGGTGTTGCTTGGCCACCCCGGGGTATCCTTTGGCCACCTTGGGGTGTCACTCGGACACCTTGGGTTGTTTCTTGGCCACCTTGGGGTATCTTTTGGCCACCTTGGGGTGTCACTTCACCACCTTGGGGTGTCACTTCGCCACCTTGGGGTGTCACTTGGCCACCTTGGGGTGTCACTTGGCCATCTGGGGTGTCCCTTGGCCACCTTGGGGTGTTGCTTGGCCACCCTGGGGTATCATTTGGACACCCTGGGGTATCATTTGGCCACCTTGGGGTGTCACTCGGCCACCTTGAGGTGTCCCTTGAGGTGGCGACGGCTGAGGAGATCCAAGCGACACCCCACGATGGCCTCACCAGTTCCTGCCGGCACTCCCAGCGCCCCCACCAGGTCGTTTTTACCATAACTCCCGCCAATTCTCCCCATAAATCCCTTCCCAGCGAGCCAACGGCTCTGCCTTCCATGACGGCAAGCTGACGGCACGATCCCCGCGGAGCAGCTTCTACGAATGAAGGGATTTTCCTACAAATAAAGGGATTTTCCTACAAATAAAGGGATTTTTCTACAAATAAAGGGGTTTTCCTACAAATAAAGGGATTTTTCTACAAATAAAGGGATTTTCCTACAAATAAAGGGATTTTTCTACAAATAAAGGGGTTTTCCTACAAATAAAGGGATTTTTCTACAAATAAAGGGATTTTCCTACAAATAAGGTCATTTTTCTACAAATAAAGGGATTTTCCTACAAATAAAGGGATTTTCCTACAAATAAAGGGATTCTTCTACAAATAAAGGGAATTTTCTACAAATAAAGGGATTTTCCTACAAATAAAGGGATTTTCCTACAAATAAAGGGATTTTTCTACAAATAAAGGGAATTTTCTACAAATAAAGGGATTTTCCTACAAATAAAGGGATTTTCCTACAAATAAAGGGATTCTTCTACAAATAAAGGGAATTTTCTACAAATAAAGGGATTTTTCTACAAATAAAGGGGTTTTCCTACAAATAAAGGGGTTTTTCTACAAATAAAGGGATTTTCCTACAAATAAAGGGGTTTTCCTACAAATAAAGGGATTTTCCTACAAATAAAGGGAATTTTCTACAAATAAAGGGGTTTTTCTACAAATAAAGGGGTTTTCCTACAAATAAAGGGATTTTTCTACAAATAAAGGGGTTTTTCTACAAATAAAGGGGTTTTCCTACAAATAAAGGGATTTTTCTACAAATAAAGGGATTTTCCTAAAGGGATTTTTCTACAAATAAAGGGATTTTCCTACAAATAGAGGGATTTTTCTACAAATAAAGGGATTTTCCTACAAATAAAGGGATTTTCCTACAAATAAAGGGATTTTTTTTCCCCCACCCCTTCACCGCTCACGGGGAGGAGGGAGAGAAATCGGGAACAGAGTTCACCCCGGGAAAGACGGGGAGGGGGGGGGGGGGGGGAAGGTGTTTTAAGATCTGCTTTTATTTCTCAGTGCTTCTCTCTGAGTTGATCGGTAACAAAAATCGCCTTTTTTTCGCCCCAAATCGGGTCTGTTTGGCCTGTGCCGGTAAACACCGAGCGATCGCGCCGCCCTCATCTCGACCCACGAGCCCCTCGGGATATTTTTTTCCCTCTCTCCTCTCCAGCTGGGGGAGGGGGCTGGGGGACCGAGCGGCGGCTCCGGTATCCAGCCGGGGTCAACCCACCCCCCCCCCAAACCAACTGGGCCGAACCGGCGGCGCCCATCGAGGGGGCTCCTCCCGCCGCTGGCGCTCCGCGGCTGCCCCGCGCTCGGCCGAGGGCACTCCGGGCGGCGGCCGGAGCTTCTCCGCGCTCAGCGTCCCCACCCGTGCTGCCGCCACCACGGCAGCGGCGGCGGCGGCGGCGGCCAGCCGAGCGCCGCGTCGCCGAGCTCCTCCAGCCTCACCGCCGACAGGATGGAGACCACCGGGGTGGTGAAGGGGAAGGCGTCCTGGCGGCGCGAGGGCCTGGGGTTGGCCGTCAGCGCCTCCATCGCCGCGATGTCGGCCAGGATTTGGTCCACCAGCGCTCCTCCTCCTTCTCCCTCGCCGACCGCTCCTCCGCGTCCTCCTCCGCCTCCACCGACTCCTTCTCTTCGTCCTCCTCCGCCTCCACCAATTCCTTCTCTTCGTCTTCCTCCACCTCCACCGACTCCTCCTCTTTGTCCTCCTCTACCTCCACCAGTTCCTTCTCTTCGTCCTCCTCCACCTCCACCAATTCCTTCTCTTCGTCCTCCTCCACCTCCACCAATTCCTCCTCTTCGTCCTCCTCCGCCTCCACCAGTTCCTCCTCTTCGTCCTCCTCCACCTCCACCAGTTCCTTCTCTTCGTCCTCCTCCACCTCCACCAGTTCTTCCTCTTCGTCCTCCTCCACCTCCACCAGTTCCTCCTCTTCGTCCTCCTCTGCCTCCACCAGTTCCTCCTCTTCGTCCTCCTCCGCCTCCACCAGTTCCTCCTCTTCGTCCTCCTCCGCCTCCACCGGTTCCTCCTCTTCGTCCTCCTCCGCCTCCACCGGTTCCTTCTCTTCGTCCTCCTCCTCCTCTGCCGCCTCCTTCTCCTCCTCCTCCTCGTCTTCCTCCTGCTCCTCCTGGGCGCCTCTGAGCTGTCTCTGCCCGCGCTTGGCTCCCCGGGGCCGCTCGCCCTTCGGGCTGGGGTTTGGGCGCGAATTTCGGCACAAATTCGGGCCGGGGCGCGGGCACAGGGCCGGGCGAGCGGCCGGCGGTCCCGGACGGCTTTTTGGCCGCGCTCTCCCTCGCGACCCCCGGCGGTTGCCTGCGAGGACACGAGGAGGGCGACGGTTGGGGGCGCCCAATCCTGCCCCCCGCCCCTACCCCCCCCCCCCCCTCTCCCGCCCCCGGAGGGCAGCTCCGCCGAGGAAACCCCCCACGCCGGGACCCTCGGCGGGCCGGCGGCCGTCCCCGGGGCGCGCCGGGGCTCCCCTAAAGGGCTGGGGAAAGGGGCGACACGTGCAGACGCCGGCCCCGAGCCTTCGGCCTCACCTCCCCGCGGACGTCCCGCTCTTCCTCGCCCCCGCTGGTCCCTCAAGCTCATCTTTTGCGTCGTCGTCGTCGTCTTCTTCTCCCGAGCTCCGGCTGGCGGCGAAGAGAAACCCAGGAAGCCCCCCTGGGAGCAGGGAGGGGGCGCCCCCCGTCAGCAGAGCACCGCTGGGAGGGGGGGGGGGGGGGGTTTGGGGGGCTCCGGCGTCTCCCCAAAAGACGCTGTGGGGGGAGCAGGGGGGGAACGTTCTGCTCCCCTCGCAACCCCAGCGTCGGCTCCGGGTTTGGGAAGGAGGATGGCGGGTGGTGCTGGGGAGGTGAGAGGGACTTTTTGGGGGGGGGGTGGGGGTGGCCGTGGTGCTCCCGCCGTACCCCTGGGCGCAATCCCCACCCCCCCCCCGAGGGGCTGCGTTTTGGGGCAGCGGACGAGTCGTGAGGCCGAGGCGGCGTGAAACAACCCACCTCCTCGTCCCGTCTGACCGGGGACGCGTCTCCAGGCCCGGAGCAGAGCCCTGGGAAGCGGCTGGGCCACGCGCTGCGGGACAAACCTGCCGAGGAGGAGGAGGAGGAGGAGGAGGAGGAGGAGGAGGAGGAGGAGGAGGAAGAGGAGGAGGAGGAGGAGGAAGAGACGCCGCCATGAGCCGGAGCTCCCCCCGGGGCCTGGCCGCTCGCCGGGATCGCCCGCTCCCGGCCGCGTTCCGGCATCGCCGCCAAGGCCGTCGGTTTCCCCCCCCCCCCCGTCTCCCCTGGTTTTGCCCCAATCCACCGCGCCCCGTCCCCGGAGCCCCGTGACACGGAGCCGCGCGGCAAACGGGGCGCAGGCCGCCGCGGGAGGGGGAGAAGGGCTCCCCCCACGCCGCCCTCCGGCCCGTCCGCTCGGCCTGGAGGAGCGACCGCGGCGGCGGGACGCCAGCCCGAGGCGCCGACGGCGCAAGGTTGGGGGGGGGGGGTCACCGGGAGCGAACGCCGCCGCCGGCTGCCGCGCCAAGCGGGGGCCGCGCCCGCCGCGGTACTCACTCGGGAAAGACGATGGCGCGGCCGGTGGAGCTCAGCGCGGCCACGGGAACCGTCGGGGACACCACCGTGTCCAGCAGCTCGGGGACCTGCAACGGAGGAGCCCGTCGGGTGGCGCGACGGCCTCGCCGCGGCCGAGGCGCCCGGGAGGGCGGCGGTGGGAGCCGGTGGCGCCGGGGTTCTCGCCCGGCCCCGGGGGGGGCCGGGACACGCGAGAGACCCGAACGCTCACCTGGAAAACCATTTTCTCCAAGTTCCCCTTCCCCGTCAGCCGCTGCACGAAGCTGTGGTAGAACCACATCCGCACCCGGGTGCCCTCGAGCAGCAGCACGCCGACGTCGCGGAGGACCAGGGCGACGCTCTGCCCCTTGCCCAGGCAGCGGGAGAGCAGGGACGTGGTGCCCTCGACGCACGCCTCCACCTTGCGCCGCGACACGCCGGCGGCCGCGGCCACCTTGGAGTATTTGAGGGGCTCCAGCTCCCTGTGGCCTGCGAGAGCGGACGGGAGGGATGGGGCCGCGTCCCCGGGGGCCCTTCCCGCCCGGCGGAGGGGGCCGGGGGCTTTGGGAGCGGGGAGGAGGCGGCGGGGGCGGCCGCCGGGCAGGGCTGGGCCCGCCGTCTTACCCGGCAGGTAGTCCTTGTCGTCCGTCAGGTGGTGGACGAGGACCAGGTTCCTGGCCAGGCGGAACACGGGCCTGCGGGGGACGCTGCCGGCCGGGCTCCGCGCGGGGAGCACGTCGAAGGAGCCGAGGGTGGGAATCCGGACGCCCTGCGGGCGGGCGGGAGAGACGGGCCGGAGGGTGAGGATGGGCCGGGGGGGGAAGGGCTGGGGGTGGCCCCCGGCCGCGGCGGGGCCCTGGGGACCCCCCGCCCGCCCCTCTGCCGCCGCCCTACCTGGTGCCGCAGGAGCCGCCCCCGAACGCAGCGGGCCACCGCGTCCCAGACGGCCCTTCGCTCTGCCAAGACAAGGACACGCGGTGAGGCGGCGCGGCCGCCGGCGCCCGGCCCCGGCCCCCCCCACCCCCGGGGTGGCCGCGGGGGCCCGCACCTGCCGCGGTGGTGCTGGTCACGGTGCAGGTGGGCTCCAGCCCGTCCCACAAGTCCAGCCTCCCGGGCGGCCTCGGGACGCCGAATCGCTCCCCCACGCCGGCGACGGCCATGGCGGAGCCGGGCCCTGCGCTCGGCCCGCGGGCGCCTCTGCAGGGTGCGGGACCCACCGCCCTGCGGCCCCTTGTGGACCCCTGGGCGCGAGGCACAGGGGACTCCCCCCCCCGCATTGTGACATGGCGGTGACACGGCCGCTGAGGACAGCGCTGCCCACTGTGACGTCAGCGCCGCGCCGCCCTCTGTGACGCGGCCCCCACCGGCTGGTTGACCGTGGGGACGCGGCCACCATCGACTGGTTCATCATGGGGATGTGGCCACCAGGAACTGGGCTGATCATGGGGACGCGGCCACCAACGACTGGTTGATCGTGGGGATATGGCCACCAGGAACTGGCTGGACATGGGGACACGGCCACCATTCACTGGCTCACCATGGGGATGTGGCCAGCAGGAACTGGGCTGATCGTCGGGACACGGCCAACAACCAGTGGCTGAACATGGGGACGCGACCACCATTGACTGGTTGACCGTGAGGACATGGCCACCAGGAACTGGCTGGACATGGGGACATGGCCACCATCAGCCAGCTGATTATGGGGACACGGCCACCAACCAGTGGCTGAACGTGGGGACACGGCCACCATTGACTGGTTCATCATGGGGATGTGGCCACCAGGAACTGGACTCATCATGGGGACACGGCCACCATCGACTGGCTGATCGTGGGGATGCGGCCACCAACCAGTGGCTGATCGTGGGGACGCGGCCACCATCAACTGGTTGATCATGGCGACACGGCCACCAAGAACTGGCTGATTGTGGGGACACGGCCACCAGGAACTGGCTGGACACGGGGACACGGCCACCATCGACTGGTTCATCATGGGGATGTGGCCACCAGGAACTGGGCTCATCATGGGGACACGGCCACCATCGACTGGTTGATCGTGGGGACGCGGCCACCAACCAGTGGCTGATCGTGGGGACATGGCCACAGTTGACTGGTTGATCGTGGGGACACGGCCACCAGGAACTGGCTGGACATGGGGACATGGCCACTATCAGCCATCTGATTGTTGGGACACGGCCACCAACCAGTGGCTGATTCTGGGGACTCGGCCACCATTGACTGGTTCATCATGGGGATGTGGCCACCAGGAACTGGGCTCATCGTGAGGACACGGCCACCATCGACTGGTTGATTGTGGAGACACGGCCACCAGGAACTGGCTGGACATGGGGTCACGGCCACCACTGACTGGTTCATCATGGGGATGTGGCCATCAGAAACTGGGCTCATCATGGGGACATGGCCACCAACCAGTGGCTGATCGTGGGGATACGGCCATCAACCAGTGGCTGAACATGGGGACACGACCACCATTGACTGGTTGATCGTGGGGACACGGCCACCAGGAACTGGCTGGATATGGGGACACCACGACCATTGACTGGCTCATCACGGGGATGTGGCCACCAGGAACTGGGCTCATCATGGGGACATGGCCACCAACCAGTGGCTGAACACAGGGACACGGCCACCATCAACTGGTTCATCATGGGGACACGGCCACCAACCAGTGGCTGTTGGGACACGGCCACCATTGACTGGTTCATCATGGGGACACGGCCCCCACCGACCTGCTGCCCTCCAGGACGGGGCTGCCACCAGCTCCTTCCCCCACACCCAGCGCCCACCCGCGCTGGCCCACCCCCAAACCCCTCGGCGTTCCCCTCAAACCGGTGCCGTGGGACAGCGCTCGGCCCTCCCACGCCGTGCCCAAATCCTCATGTTTTAACCCCAGTTTCCACCGGCAGCGGTGCCTCACTCACATCCCAGTCACAGAACCGTGGGCTTGTAGAGCGTTTTGGGCTGGAAGGGACCTTCCAGCCCACCCAGTGCCACCCCTCTGCCACGGTGGGGACACCTCCCACCGGACCAGCTTCCTCAAGGCTCCGTCCAACGTGGCCTTCAACACCCCGAGGTCCCTTTTCCCCTCGTAGGGAGGTTTAGGAAGGGGGGGGATCAACGGGAGGGCCGGGAGGTGGGTTGGGAAGTGGCTGAAGGACCGAGCTCGGAGGGTTGTGAGCGGTGGTGGTGGCTCCAGCTGGAGGCCTGTGTGTCCCCCGCAGGGCCTGTCTTATTCAATGGATTCCTCGGTGACGTCGATGAAGGGACAATGACGTCGATGAAGGGACGACGACGTAGGTGAAGGGACGATGACGTAGGTGAAGGGACAATGATGTAGATGAAGGGACAACGATGACGCAGGTCAAGCTACGACGACGTAGGTGAAGGGACGACGACGTCGATGAAGGGATGACGACGTAGGTGAAGGGACAAGGACGTCGGTGAAGGGACAAGGATGTAGATGAAGGGACAACGACATCAATGAAGGGACAACGTAGATGAAGGGACGACGACGTAGATGAAGGGACGACGACGTCGGTGAAGGGACGACAACGTAGGTGAAGGGACGATGACATCGACGAAGGGACAACGTAGATGAAGGGACAACGACGTAGATCAAGCTACGACGACGTAGGTGAAGGGACGACGACGTCGATGAAGGGACGACGACGTAGGTGAAGGGACAATGATGTAGATGAAGGGACAATGTAGATGAAGGGATAGTGACGTACATGAAGGGACGACAACGTAGGTGAAGGACGACGACGTAGGTGAAGGGACGGCGACGCCGATGAAGGGACGGCGACGTAGGTGAAGGGACAAGGACGTCGGTGAAGGGGCAAGGATGTAGATGAAGGGACAACGACGTCAATGAAGGGACAACGTAGATGAAGGGACGACGACGACGTAGGTGAAGGGATGATGATGTTGGTGAAGGGACGACGACATAGACGAAGGGACGATGACGTAGATGAAGGGACGACAACATAGGTGAAGGGACGACGACGTAGGTGAAGGGACAAGGACGTAGGTGAAGGGACGATGACGTAGGTGAAGGGACGACATAGGTGAAGGGACAACAACGTAGGTGAAAGGACAAGGACGTAGGTGAAGGGACAACGACGTAGATGAAGGGATGGCGACGTAGGTGAAGGGACAAGGATGCAGGTGAAGGGACGACGACGTCGATGAAGGGACGATGACGTAGATGAAGCGATGACATTGTAGATGAAGGGACGATGACGTAGATGAAGGGACAACGATGTCAATGAAGGGACAATGTCGATGAAGGGACAACAACGTAGGTGAAGGGACGACAACGACGTAGGTGAAGGGACGATGACATCGATGAAGGGACAATGACGCAGGTGAAGGGACGACAATGTAGATGAAGGGACGATGACGTAGATGAAGGGACAACGATGTCAACGAAGGGACAATGTCGATGAAGGGAAAACAACGTAGGTGAAGGGACGACGACATCGATGAAGGGACAGCGACGCAGGTGAAGGGACGACGACGTAGGTGAAGGGACGATGACATCGATGAAGGGACAACGTAGATGAAGGGACAACGACGTAGATCAAGCTACGATGACATAGGTGAAGGGACGACGACGTCGATGAAGGGACGACGACGTAGGTGAAGGGATGACGACGTCGGTGAAGGGACAACGTAGATGAAGGGACGACGACGTCGGTGAAGGGACGACGACGTAGATGAAGGGACGATGACATCGATGAAGGGACAACGTAGATGAAGGGACAACGACGTAGATCAAGCTACGACGATGTAGGTGAAGGGACGACGACGTAGGTGAAGGGACAATGATGTAGATGAAGGGACAACGACGTCAATGAAGGGACAACGTAGATGAAGGGACGACGACGACGTAGGTGAAGGGACGACGGAGGTGAAGGGACGACGGAGGTGAAGGGACGACGGAGGTGAAGGGACGACAACGTCGATGAAGGGACAATGACGTAGATGAAGGGACGGCAACGTAGGTGAAGGGACGATGACGTAGATGAAGGGACAACGATGTCAATGAAGGGACAATGTCGATGAAGGGACAACAACGTAGGTGAAGGGACGACAACATTGATGAAGGGACAGCGACGCAGGTGAAGGGACGACGACGTAGGTGAAGGGACCACGACGTAGGTGAAGGGACAAAGGATGTAGATGAAGGGACAACGTAGATGAAGGGACGACGACGACGACGTAGGTGAAGGGACAATGATGTAGATGAAGGGACAACGATGTAAGTGAAGGGATGACGACGTAGGTGAAGAGACGACGACATCGATGAAGGGACAGTGACGTAGGTGAAGGGAGGACGATGTAGATGAAGGGACGGTGTCGTAGGTGCGGGAACGACGACGTCGGTGAAGGGACAATGATGTCGATGAAGGGACAACGATGTAAGTGAAGGGATGACGACGTAGGTGAAGGGACGATGACATCGATGAAGGGATGGAGACGCCGGTGAAGGGAGGACGACGCAGGTGAAGGGACGGCGACGCAGGTGACGGGCCAGAGCGTACCCTCAGCGAACCAGTTGATGACACGAAGCTGGGAGGACCAGCAGACCCCGCGGAAGGGTCTCCATCGGGGAGACCAGGGTGGGCTGGAGAGGAACGTGACGAGGTTCCACAAGGGCAGGGTCCGGCGCTGGGGGAGGAACAACCCCGCGCACCAGCGCGGGCTGGGGGGTCGGCCTGCTGGAGAGCAGCTCAGCGGTGAAGGACCCGGGCGCCGGGGTGGGCCACGGGATGACCACGGGCCGGCAACCGTAGGGGCCAAGATGGCCGCCGGCATCCTGGGGCGCACGGAGAAGAGCGTGGCCAGCAGGGCGAGGGAGGTTCTCCTCCCCCCTCTGCTCTGCTCTGCCCTGGTGGGGGCACAACTGGAGTGTTGTGTCCAGTTCGGCACCCCCGGGGGGGGGGGGGGGGGCGGGGGGCAGTGACCCTGGGTGCCCACCGAAGCCACCGCTCGGTCACCCCCCTCCTCAGCCATCCCCATGGTGGCCATGACCGTAGCCATCCCCATGGCCACGCTGGTGGCCATGACCCCATGGTTGACCATCCCTATGGTGGCCATGACCTCACGCTTGACCATCCTCATGGTGGCCATGACCTCATGGTTGACCATCCCCATGGTGGCCATGACCGTAGACATCCCCATGGCCACGCTGGTGGCCATGACCCCATGGTTGACCATCCTCATGGTGGCCATGACCTCATGGTTGACCATCCTCATGGTGGCCATGACCGTAGACATCCCCGTGACCACGCCAGTGACCACGACCCCACGGTTGACCATCCCCATGGTGGCCATGACCGTAACCATCCCCATGACCACCCTGGTGGCCGTCCCTATGATCATGCTGGTGGCCATGACCTCATGGTTGACCATCCCCATGGTGGCCATGACCATAACCATCCCCATGGCCACGCTGGTGGCCATGACCCCATGACTGACCATCCCCATGGTGGCCATGACCTCACGCTTGACCATCCCCACGGTGGCCACGACCGTAGCCATCCCCATGACCACCCTGGTGGCCATCCCTATGACCACACCGGTGGCCATGACCCCACAGTTGACCATCTCCATGGTGGCCACAACCGTAGCCATCCCCATGACCACCCTGGTGGCCATCCCTATGATCATGCCGGTGGCCATGACCTCATGGTTGACCATCCCCATGGTGGCCATGACTGTAACCATCCCCATGACCACCCTGGTGGCCATCCCTATGATCATGCCGGTGGCCACCATGACCATGGTTGACCATCCCTACGGTGGCCATGACCGTAGACATCCCCATGGCCACGCTGGTGGCCATGACCCCATGACTGACCATCCCCATGGTGGCCATGACCTCACGGTTGACCATCCCCATGGTGCCCATGACCATAGACATCCCCATGGCCACACTAGTGGCCATGACCCCATGGTTGACCATCCTCATGATGGCCATGACCGTAGACATCCCCATGGCCACGCTGGTGGCCATGACCCCATGGTTGACCATCCTCATGATGGCCATGACCGTAGACATCCCCATGGCCACGCTGGTGGCCATGACCCCATGACTGACCATCCCCATGGTGGCCATGACCTCATGGTTGACCGTCCTCATGGTGGCCACGACCGTAGCCATCCCCATGACCACCCTGGTGGCCATCCCTATGATCATGCTGGTGGCCACCATGACCACGGTTGACCATCCCCATGGTGGCCGTGGCCATGACCCTATGGTTGACCATCCCCATGGTAGTCATGACCCCACTGTTGACCCTCCCCACGGTGGCCACGACCGTAGCCATCCCCCACGACCACCCTGGTGGCCATCCCCCTGGCCGCGCCGGCGGCCACGACCCCGCGGGTGACGGCGCCGCCGAGGGGACGAGCGGAGCCGGGTGCCGTAGCCAAGGAACCGGGTTTTATTCTGCTGCGGTTAAACAAGTGCCCGAGCCCCGGGGTGGGGGTGGGGGGGACCCTGGGGACACCGGGGGGACCCCCGGGGAGGACACCGGGGCCACCCGGACACCGGGGTCCCCCCCCGCCACCGGGGATATATATATATATTCATATTTATAGTTGCAGTGGTCCTCGTCACCCCCACCCCCCCCCACCCCCCCAACCCCCAACCACACCCCCACCCCTGGGTGCTGCCCCACCCCCGCACCGCGTTTTAGGGTGAAACGAGGCATTTCTGGCAGTGCGCCCCCCACCCCCCACCCCCCCCCCCCTCCCCCCCCTTCCATTGGATTTGGAGGGGGGCGGGGAGGAGGAGCAGGGAGGGGGGGGGGGGGGCGGGGTGTGTGGATTGGGGCAGGGTGGGGTGGCCCGGGGTGGGGTGGGGGAGTAGGGGTGGGGGTGGGGGGGCCCTTCGCGCCCCCCCCCCCTCCCCCCTCCCCTCCCCCCCCCGGCCCCCCCCCCTCCTCCTCAGTCGTCGATGCAGATGACTTCGCCCCCGCGCGGCTCCTTCTTCTCGGGCCCTTCGGCCTCGCGCTCCCGTTTCACCAGCACCGGGGGGCCGTTGGCGGCGGCTGCGGGAGGGACCCGGGTGTTTGGGGGGGGGGGGGGCTGGGTCCAGACAAAGCCCCCCCCCCCCCCCCCCCGACACCCTCCTGGGGAACCAGGCACCCCGAGAACCCCCCCCCCCCCTGGTGATTCCCCGCCCCGAGGGACAAAGGTGTCCCCAACGCATAGACCCAGGTGTCTGGGACACCCCCCCCACCCCCCCAGCCATGGGACCAGGCATCTGGGACCCCCCCTCATCACATGGACTCAGGTGTCCGGGACACCCCCCCCCCCCCCCACCATGGACCCAGGCACCCAGACCCCCCCCCCCCATAGACCCAGGTGTCTGGGACCCCCCCCACCCATGGGATCAGGCACCCAGACCCCCCCCACCCATAGACCCAGGCACCCAGACCCCCCCCCCCCCCATAGACCCAGGTGTCTGGGACCCCCCCCCACCCATAGACCCAGGCACCCAGACCCCCCCCACCCATAGACCCAGGCGTCTGGGACCCCCCCCCCATGGGACCAGGTGTCCAGGACCACCCCCCCCCACGGGACCAGGCACCCAGACCCCCCCCCCCCACCCATGGGACCAGGCATTTGGGACCCCCCACCCATAGACCCAGGTGTCTGGGACCGCCCCCCCCCATGGACCCAGGTATCCAGGACCCCCCCCCCCCCATGGCACCAGGCACCCAGACCCCCCCCCACCCATGGGACCAGGCATTTGGGATGCCCCCCACCCATAGACCCAGGCACCCAGACCCCCCCCCACCCATAGACCCAGGTGTCTGGGACCCCCCCCCATGGACCCAGGTGTCCAGGACCCCCCCCCCCCCCATGGCACCAGGCACCCAGACCCCCCCCCACCCATGGGACCAGGCATTTGGGATGCCCCCCACCCATAGACCCAGGCACCCAGACCCCCCCCCACCCATAGACCCAGGTGTCTGGGACCCCCCCCCCATGGACCCAGGTGTCCGGGACCCCCCCCACCCATGGGACCAGGCACCCAGACCCCCCCCACCCAGGGGACCAGGCATTTGGGACCCCCCACCCATAGACCCAGGCACCCAGACCCCCCCCCCCCCATAGACCCAGGCGTCTGGGACCGCCCCCCCCCATGGATCCAGGTGTCCAGGACCACCCCCCCCCCATGGGACCAGGCACCCAGACCCCCCCCCCCATAGACCCAGGCATCTGGGACGCCCCCCCCCATGGACCCAGGAGTCTGTGACCCCCCACCCCCTCATGGACCCAGGCCCCCAGCCCCCCCCCCTCCCCCCCCCCCCATGGGACCAAGCACCCATCCCCCCCCCCCCCCCCGCCCGGAGCGGGCGCTCACCGGTGATGAAGGAGCCCGGCGGCATCTGGCTGTAGTTGGCCCCTCCAGGGGGGAGGGCTCCGGCCGGGGGGGTCCCAAAAGTGCCCCCATAGCTCTGGGGGGTGGCGTAGGGCCCCGGCGGGAAGGTCTGGAGAGACGGGGACATCGCTGTCACCCCCTGACACCCCCCCCCCCCCCCTCCCTGCTGCCACCAGGTCCCCGAGGTGGGGGTGTCCTCCACGTGTCCCCAGGGCTGAGGGTGGCTCCGAGAGGGCGGCCGTGGGGCAGGAGGGTCCCCAGCGGGGGTCCCCAGGGGAGGGATGTCCCCAAGGCTGAGGATGTCCCCAAGGGCGAGGGGTGGCCCCCAAGGTGAAGGATGGCCCCCAAAATAATGCCCCCAAGAAAAGGATGTCCCCAAAAATTCATGTCCCAAAAATTCATGTCCCCAAGAAAAAGCTGTCCCCAAAAAAATGATGTCCCCAAAAATGATGTCCCCAAGAAAAGGATGACCCCAAACAATCATGCCCTCCAAAAAAGGTTGTCCCCAAACAATCATGTCCCCAAGAAATGATGCCCCCAAGAAAAGAATGTCCCCAAAAATTCATGTCCCAAAAATTCATGTCCCCAAGAAAAAGATGTCCCCAAAAAAATGATTTACCCAAAAATTATGTCCCCAAGAAATCGTCCCCAAGAAAAGGATGCCCCCAAAAAATCATGTCCCCAAAAAACCATGTCCTAAAAATTCATGTCCCCAAGAGGATGTCCCCAAACAATCATGCCCCCAAAAAAAGGTTGTCCCCAAACAATCACGTCCCAAAGAAATCGTCCCCAAGAAAAGGATGTCCCCAAAAAAATGATGTCCCCAAAAATGATGTCCTCAAGAAATCATGTCCCCAAGAGAAGGATGTCCCCAAAAAATCATGCCCCCCAAAAAAGTTTGTCCCGAAACAAACATGTCCCCAAGAAATGATGTCAAGAAAAGGCTGTCCCCAAACAATCACGTCCCCAAGAAATGATGTCAAGAAAAGGATGTCCCCAAAAATTATGTCCCCAAGAAATGATGTCCCCAAGAAAAGGATGTCCCAAAACCACCATGTCCCCAAAAATTATGTCCCCAAAAATTCATGTCCCCAAGAAAAGGATGTCCCCAAAAATGATGCCCCCAAGAAAAAGATGTCCCCAAAAAAATGATGTCCCCAAAAATGATGTCCTCAAGAAAACATGTCCCCAAGAAAAGGATGTCCCCAAAAAATCATGTCCCCAAAAAAGTTTGTCCCGAAACAAACATGTCCCCAAGAAATGATGTCAAGAAAAGGATGTCCCCAAAAATTATGTCCCCAAGAAATGATGTCCTCAAGAAAAGGATGTCCCAAAACCACCATGTCCCCAAAAATTACATCCCCAAAAATTCATGTCCCCAAGAAAAGGATGTCCCCCCAAAATGATGCCCCCAAGAAAAGAATGTCCCCAAAAATTCATGTCCCAAAAAGTCATGTCCCCAAGAAAAAGATGTCCCCAAAAAAATGATGTCCCCAAAAATGATGTCCCCAAGAAATCGTCCCCAAGAAAAAGATGTCCCCAAAAAAATGATGTCCCCAAAAATGATGTCCTCAAGAAATCATGTCCCCAAGAAAAGGATGTCCCCAAAAAATCATGCCCCCAAAAAAAGGTTGTCCCCAAACAATCATGTCCCCAAGAAATGATGTCAAGAAAAGGATGTCCCCAAAAATTATGTCCCCAAGAATTCATGTCCCCAAGAAAGGATGTCCCCAAAAATGATGTCCCCAAGAAAATGATGTCCCCAAGAAAATGATGTCCCCAAGAAAAAGCTGTCCCCAAGAAAATGATGTCCCCAAAAAATATGTCCCCAAGAAATCATGTCCCCAAGAAAAGGATGTCCCCAAAAAATTATGTCCCCAAGAAAAGGATGTCCCCAAAAAAATGATGTCCCCAAAAATGATGTCCTCAAGAAATCATGTCCCCAAGAAAAGGATGTCCCCAAAAAATCATGTTCCCAAAAAATCATGTCCCCAAAAAATCATGTCCCCAAGAAATGATGTCAAGAAAAGGATGTCCCCAAAAATTATGTCCCCAAGAAATGATGTCCCCAAGAAAAGGATGTCCCAAAACCACCATGTCCCCAAAAATTATGTCCCCAAAAATTCATGTCCCCAAGAAAAGGATGTCCCCAAAAATGATGCCTCCAAGAAAAGAATGTCCCCAAAAATTCATGTCCCAAAAAGTCATGTCCCCAAGAAAAAGATGTCCCCAAAAAAATGATGTCCCCAAAAATGATGTCCTCAAGAAATCAGGTCCCCAAGAAAAGGATGTCCCCAAAAAATCATGTTCCCAAAAAATCATGTCCCCAAACAATCATGTCCCCAAGAAATGATGTCAAGAAAAGGATGTCCCCAAAAATTACGTCCCCAAGAAATGATGTCCCCAAGAAAAGGATGTCCCAAAACCACCATGTCCCCAAAAATTATGTCCCCAAGAATTCATGTCCCCAAGAAAGGATGTCCCCAAAAATGATGCCCCCAAGAAAAGGATGTCCCCAAAAATTCATGTCCCAAAAATTCATGTCCCCAAGAAAAAGATGTTCCCAAAAAATCATGTCCCCAAAAAACCATGTCCCCAAAATTCATGTCCCCAAGAAAAGGCTGTCCTCAAACAATCATGTCCCCAAGAAATGATGTCAAGAAAAGGATGTCCCCAAAAATTACGTCCCCAAGAAATGATGTCCCCAAGAAAACGATGTCCCAAAACCACCATGTCCCCAAAAATTATGTCCCCAAGAAAAGGATGTCCCCAAAAATGATGCCCCCAAGAAAAGAATGTCCCCAAAAATTCATGTCCCAAAAAGTCATGTCCCCAAGAAAAAGATGTCCCCAAAAAAATGATGTCCCCAAAAATGATGTCCCCAAGAAATCGTCCCCAAGAAAAAGATGTCCCCAAGAAAAAGCTGTCCCCAAGAAAATGATGTCCCCAAAAAATATGTCCCCAAGAAATCATGTCCCCAAGAAAAGGATGTCCCCAAAAAATTATGTCCCCAAGAAAAGGATGTCCCCAAAAAACCATGTCCCCAAGAATTCATGTCCCCAAGAGAAGGATGTCCCCAAAAAATCATGCCCCCAAAAAAAGGTTGTCCCCAAACAATCATGTCCCCAAGAAATGATGTCAAGAAAAGGATGTCCCCCAAAATTATGTCCCCAAGAAATCATGTCCCAAGAAAAGGATGTCCCAAAACCACCATGTCCCCAAAAATTCATGTCCCAAAAATTCATGTCCCCAAGAAAAGGATGTCCCCAAAAATGATGCCCCCAAGAAAAGGATGTCCCCAAAAATTACGTCCCCAAAAATTCATGTCCCCAAAA
Source organism: Leptosomus discolor (assembly GCF_034619465.1). Lineage (NCBI taxonomy): Eukaryota > Metazoa > Chordata > Aves > Leptosomiformes > Leptosomidae > Leptosomus > Leptosomus discolor. The sequence goes on from NW_028237771.1 coordinate 31,055, forward strand.
ATTCATGTCCCCAAAAAAAAGGATGTCCCCAAAAAATTACGTCCCCAAGAATGTCCCCAAAAAACCATATACCCAAACCCTCATGTCCCCAAGAAAAGAATACCCCCAAAATTTCACGTCCCCAAAAACGATACCCCAAAAAAACCCGATGACCCCAAAAAACGGCTGTCCCCAAGAAAAGGAGGTGTCGTGTCCCTCCCCCCCGCCCCCCCCCCCCCCCCCCCCCTCCGGTGGGGGATACCCCAGGGCAGGGGATACCCCAGGGCGGCGGGAGAAGGTCCCCAGGGTGGGGGGAGGGTCCCCAGGGCAGTGCCCCAGCCCGGCCGGGAGCGCGGCGGCGGGTGCCGGGGTGGTGGGGGGGGGGGGGGGGGGGGGGGGGCGGGGGGGTTTGCCGGGGTGGGGGAGGGGTGACTCACGGGCGGGGGGTGGCTCTCGGTGCCCTTGCTGGCGAGGCGGCTGAGGATGCTGCGCTCCGACATCTGGAGGCGGGCGGCGATGGGGGGGATGCGGGAGAGGGTGGCGGGGAGGCGGGTGACGTCGGCCTTCATGTCGCTCAGCAGCTCCTCCAGCTGGTTCAGCACTGGCGCCGGGGGCGGGGCAGGGGGGGCAGAGAGAGAGAGAGAGAGAGAGAAAAAGAGGGGCGGGGAGGGGCCCGTCAGCGCCCGGGGGCCGCCCCGCGCCTTCCGCAGCTTACTCATAGGTTACTCATAGGTTACTCATAGGTTACTCATAGGTTACTCATAGGTTACTCAGGCTACTGGAAGGGTGGGGGTGGAGATACTCACGTGAGAACAGGGAGGGGGGGGGTGGGGAAGGGCGGGGGGAAAGGCTGAGAGCTACTCAAGGGCTACTCGGGGGATACACCTAGTCGGAGCGACGGGGGGGGGGCACGCGAGGGGTGCGAGGCCCGAGTACACCGCGGGGCGGGGGGTTTCTCCTTCCTCCAAGGATACTCCTTGCACGCACTGGGGAGGGGGGGCGGGGGGGGAGGGGTGAGACGGTTTACTCTCTAGCCACAGCGGGGATACTCCAGGTTTACTCTGGGGATACTCCTTAGACACACGGGAGCTGCCCCGGGCACACCCGTTACGTCCTCCTCTCCCCGCGCACGGGAGACCCTCTGCTCTTAGGGGCACCAGAGATACTCCGAGCTCGGGCCCTGCGCCGTAGCTACACGGGGGGCTACTCCGGACATACTCCTCGGACACCGTCAACGCGCCCTGGACACAGCGGAGCTACTCCAGGGTCCAACGTTTAGCGACACCTGGGATACTCCGGGGTTACTCCTTGCTCCGGGCTTTTTCTACACGCTCTGGAGAGACTCCTCCGACACACTAAAGATACTCCCGGGATACTCCGTGGATACGCCAGAGCTACTCCAGATCCACTCTACAGCCACGCCAGAGCTACTCGGGGCATCCTCAGCACTCGCCTCCGCTCGGGCTAAGAGGCTGCAGCCACGTCACCGATACTCCGGGGATACTCGCAGCCCCCCGCGATCCTCCGCGCAAGACCCCTCCAAGCCTACACCAAGGATACTCAACCGCTTAAACTCCAGCGACACCGCAGCCACCAGAGGTACTCCGGGCTGGCTCAGCGCGCTCCTCTGGAGTACACCCCGCTTACTCCTCCAATACACCAGGGATCCTCCAGGGAAACACCCAGGGAGACTCCGGTCAAAGCCGCGACCTGCCATCAGCATTACTCCAGCCTTACTCCTCACATGCAACCAGGGATGCTCCGGCCACGGGGATACTCCGCATAGACTCCTGCCCTGCCCCCCCGAGATACTCGGGGTCAACACACGACCTACTCCAGGGGGACAAGGGACACCCTTAGCGACCTACTCCAGGGGGACAGGGGACACCCTAGCGCCCTACTCCGGCCTTACACCACAGATACTCAGCAGCCACGTCACAGCGCAAAGCGACAAGAGGCCCCCGCCTGCTCCCTACGCGCCCCAGAGCCCCTCGGCCGCCCTCCGGCCGCGCCCCGCCTTCCTCCGAGCTTACTCCGAGCTTACTCCGAGCTTACTCCGGGTTTACTCCGGGTTTACTCACACCCCAAAAAACCCTTCGGGGACCTTCCAGCGGCTTCCCCGCCACCCCCTCCAACACCCCCCCCACCCCCCCACCCCCCACACCCCCCCGCTTCAAGACGCCACCCGCCTCCCGGAAGCGCACGCAGAGCAAGGATACACGGGGAGCCGGTTGGGAGGAGGAACCCCACTTTAATGATCCGCGAGCGCGGTGTACAGAGGTGCGCGGCGCTACACGGGGCGCCCGCGCCGGGCGCGCCGGCCCGCCCGCCTCTTACCCTTGTGCAGGACGGCGTTCGCGGGCTTGTTGCCCGCCAGCGACTCCTTGGACAAGTGCTGGTGGCTCTCGGCCAGGCACTCGACCTCGGCGAAGCGGGTGTTGAGGGCCATGGCGGGGTGGCTGGGGTCCTGCGTCATGTTCAGGTAGGCGGCGCGGCGGAGCTGCTCCTCGATCACCAGCGCCTGCTCCAGCAGCTGCAAGGGGGTGGGGGGGGGTGGGGTTTGGGGGGGGGGGGGGGGGGGGGAGGGAGGGAGGGAGGGGAGAGGGGTGGTGGAGGAAGGGGAGGGGGAGGCAGGAGGGCGGGCGCCCCTGCTCTGACCGCACGCCGTGACCGCGTCGCGTCGCCGACGGGGCCCGGGAGGGGGAGCCGGGCACCCAGGTCGGACCTCACGCTGTGACGTCATCGCACCCCGACAGACAGGCACCCAGCTCTGACCTCACGCTGTGACCTCACACCGTGACCTCATCACACCCAACAGGGCCCAGAAGGGACCCACGCGTCTGGGTACCCAGCTCTGACCTCAGACCGTGACCTCAGACCGTGACCTCACACCGTGACCTCACACCATGACCTCACACCATGACCTCACGCTGTGACCTCACACTGTGACCTCACACCATGACCTCACACCATGACCTCACACTGTGACCTCACACGATGACCTCATCACACCCAGCAGGGCCCAGAAGGGACCCACGCGTCTGGGTACCCAGCTCTGACCTCACACCGTGACCTCACACTGTGACTTCATCACACCCAACAGTGCCCGGAAGGGGACCCAGGTGGCCCAGAAAGCCAGCTCTGACCTTACACTGTGACCTCACACCATGACCTCACACTGTGACCTCACACGATGACCTCATCACACCCAGCAAGGCCCAGAAGGGACCCACGCGTCTGGGTACCCAGCTCTGACCTCACACCGTGACGTCACTCCATGACCTCACACCATGACCTCATCACACCCCGACAGGGCCTGGAGGGGGAGCCGGGCACCCAGCTCTGACCTCACGCCGTGACCTCACACCGTGACCTCACACCATGACCTCACACTGTGACCTCACACCGTGACCTCATCACACCCAGCAGGGCCCAGAAGGGACCCACGCGTCTGGGTACCCAGCTCTGACCTCACACCGTGACCTCAGACCGTGACCTCACACCGTGACCTCACACCGTGACCTCACACCGTGACCTCACGCTGTGACCTCACACCATGACCTCACACCATGACCTCACACCGTGACCTCACACCATGACCTCATCACACCCAGCAGGGCCCAGAAAGGACCCACGCGTCTGGGTACCCAGCTCTGACCTCAGATTGTGACCTCACACCGTGACCTCACACCATGACCTCACGCTGTGACCTCACACCATGACCTCACACTGTGACCTCACACCATGACCTCACACTGTGACCTCACACCATGACCTCACACCATGACCTCACGCCGTGACCTCACACCATGACCTCACGCTGTGACCTCACACCGTGACCTCACACCGTGACCTCATCACACCCAGCAGGTCCCAGAAGGGACCCACGCGTCTGGGTACCCAGCTCTGACCTCACACCGTGACCTCAGACCGTGACCTCACACCATGACCTCACACCGTGACCTCACACCATGACCTCATCACACCCAGCAGGGACCAGAAGGGACCCTCACATCTGGGTACCCAGCTCTGACCTCACACCGTGACCTCACACCGTGACCTCACACCGTGACCTCACACCGTGACCTCACACCATGACCTCACACTGTGACCTCACACGATGACCTCATCACACCCAGCAAGGCCCAGAAGGGACCCACGCGTCTGGGTACCCAGCTCTGACCTCACACCGTGACCTCACACCGTGACGTCACTCCATGACCTCATCACACCGAACAGGGCCCAGAACGAACCCAGGCGGCCACAGAACCAGCTCTGACCTCACACCGTGACCTCATCACATCCAACAGGTCCTGGAGGGGACGTAAACATCCAGGCAACCAGCTCTGACCTCACACCGTGACCTCACACTGTGACCTCACACTGTGACCTCACATCATGACCTCATCACACCCCAACAGGGCCCAGAAGGGAGCCAGGCAGCCGGGCACCCAGCTCTGACCTCACACTGTGACCTCACGCTGTGACCTCACACCATGATGACATCACACCCAACAGGTCCTGGAGGGGACGCAAACATCCGGGCACCCAGCTCTGACCTCACACTGTGACCTCACACTGTGACCTCACACCATGATGACATCACACTCAACAGGGCCCGGAGGGGACCCAGGTCTCTGGGCACCCAGCTCTGACCTCACACTATGACCTCACACTGTGACCTCACACTATGACCTCACACTGTGATGACATCACACCCAACAGGGCCCGGAGGGGACCCAAACATCCGGGCACCCAGCTCTGACCTCACACGATGACCTCACACCGTGACCTCACACCGTGACCTCACACCATAATGACATCACACCCAACAGAGCCCGTAAGGGACCCAAACATCCGGGCACCCAGCTCTGACCTCACACTGTGACCTCACACCGTGATGACATCACACCCAACAGGGCCCGGAGGGGACCCAAACATCCGGGCACCCAGCTCTGACCTCACACTGTGACCTCACACCATGACCTCACACTGTGACCTCACACGATGACCTCATCACACCCAGCAAGGCCCAGAAGGGACCCACGCGTCTGGGTACCCAGCTCTGACCTCACACCGTGACGTCACTCCATGACCTCAGACCGTGACCTCACACTGTGACCTCACACCATGACCTCACGCTGTGACCTCACACCGTGACTCCCCCCATGACCTCACGCTGTGACCTCACACTGTGACCTCACACCATGACCTCAGACAGTGACCTCACACTGTGACCTCACACCATGACCTCACACCGTGACCTCACACCATGACCTCATCACACCCAGCAGGGCCCAGAAGGGACCCTCACATCTGGGTACCCAGCTCTGACCTCACACCGTGACCTCATCACACCCCGACAGGGCCTGGAGGGGGACTCGGGCACCCAGCTCTGACCTCACGCTGTGACGTCATCGCACCCCGACAGACAGGCACCCAGCTCTGACCTCACGCTGTGACCTCACACCATGACCTCACACTGTGACCTCACACCGTGACCTCACACTGTGACCTCACACCGTGACCTCACACCATGACCTCACACTGTGACCTCACACCATGACCTCACACTGTGACCTCACACCATGACCTCACACCGTGACCTCACACCGTGACCTCACACCGTGACCTCACACCGTGACCTCACACCATGACCTCAGACCGTGACCTCACACCATGACCTCATCACACCCAGCAGGGCCCAGAAGGGACCCACGCGTCTGGGTACCCAGCTCTGACCTCACACCGTGACCTCAGACTGTGACCTCAGACCGTGACCTCACACCATGACCTCATCACACCCAGCAGGGCCCAGATGGGACCCTCACACCTGGGTACCCAGCTCTGACCTCACACCGTGACCTCACACCGTGACGTCACTCCATGACCTCATCACACCGAACAGGGCCCGGAACAAACCCAGGCGGCCACAGAACCAGCTCTGACCTCACACCGTGACCTCATCACATCCAACAGGTCCTGGAGGGGACGTAAACATCCAGGCAACCAGCTCTGACCTCACACCGTGACCTCACACTGTGACCTCACACTGTGACCTCACACTATGACCTCACACCGTGACCTCACACTGTGATGACATCACACCCAACAGGGCCCGGAGGGGACCCAAACATCCGGGCACCCAGCTCTGACGTCACACTGTGACCTCACACCTTGACCTCACACCGTGATGACATCACACCCATCAGGGCCCAGAGGGGACCCAGCTCTCTGGGCACCCAGCTCTGACCTCACACTGTGACCTCATGCTGTGACCTCACACCGTGACCTCACACCATGACCTCATCACACCCAGCAGGGCCCAGAAGGGACCCTGGCGTCTGGGTACCGAGCTCTGACCTCACACCGTGACCTCACACTGTGATGACATCACACCCAACAGTGCCCGGAGGGGACCCAAACATCCGGGCACCCAGCTCTGACCTCACATTGTGACCTCACACCATGATGACATCACACCCAACAGGGTTCAGAGGGGACCCAGCTCTCTGGACACCCAGCTCTGACCTCACACCGTGACCTCACACTATGACCTCGCACCATGATGACATCACACCCAACAGGGCCCGGAAGCGACCCAGCTCTCTGGGCACCCAGCTCTGACCTCACACCGTGACCTCACACCGTGATGACATCACACCCAACAGGGCCCAGAGGGGACCCAAACATCCGGGCACCCAGCTCTGACCTCACACTATGACCTCACACCGTGATGACATCACACCCAACAGGGCCCGGAAGCGACTCAGCTCTCTGGACACCCAGCTCTGACCTCACACCGTGACCTCACACCGTGACCTCACATGATGACCTCACACCATGACCTCACACTATGATCTCACATCTTGACCTCACATTGTGACCTCACACCGTGACCTCACACGATGACCTCACACCGTGACCTCACACTATGACCTCACACCGTGATGACATCACACCCAACAGGGCCCGGAAGTGACCCAGTTCTCTGGACGCCCAGCTCTGACCTCACACCGTGACCTCACACCGTGACCTCACACGATGACCTCACACGATGACCTCACACCGTGACCTCACACCGTGACCTCACACGATGACCTCACACCGTGACCTCACACCGTGACCTCACACGATGACCTCACACCGTGACCTCACACCGTAACCTCGCACTATGACCTCACACCGTGCCCTCACACTATGACCTCACACTATGACCTCACACCGTGATGACATCACACCCAACAGGGCCCGGAAGTGACCCAGTTCTCTGGACGCCCAGCTCTGACCTCACACCGTGACCTCACACCGTGACCTCACATCGTGACCTCACACGATGACCTCACACGATGACCTCACACCGTGACCTCACACCGTGACCTCACACCGTGACCTCACACGATGACCTCACACCGTGACCTCACACCGTGACCTCACACGATGACCTCACACCGTGACCTCACACCGTAACCTCGCACTATGACCTCACACCGTGCCCTCACACTATGACCTCACACCGTGATGACATCACACCCAACAGGGCCCGGAAGTGACCCAGTTCTCTGGACGCCCAGCTCTGACCTCACACCGTGACCTCACACCGTGACCTCACACGATGACCTCACACCGTGACCTCACACCGTGACCTCACACGATGACCTCACACCGTGACCTCACACCGTGACCCCCCCACACCCAACAGCGCCCAGAGGGGACCCCAGGTCTCCAACCCCCCAGCTCTGCCCCTCCCCCCCCCCCAACCCACTTCCACGAGCCGCCCCCCCCCCCCCGCTCTCGTGCCCAACCCCTCGCGCAAGCCCCGCCCCCTTGCCCACACCCACCTCCCCCCCCCCCCTCCCCCCCGTGACCCCGGGGCACTTGTGCAAGGCCCTGACGGGATCCCCGCGCCCTCGTGCGAGACCCCCGCGCCCTCGCCCTCCACCCCCCGTGCAAAGCCCCTCCTCGTGCAAAGCCCCTCCTCGCGCAAAGCCCCTCCTCGTGCAAAGCCCTTCCTCGTGCAAAGCCCCTCCTCGCGCAAAGCCCCTCCTCGCGCAAAGCCCCTCCTCGCGCAAAACCCCTCCTCGTGCAAAGCCCCTCCTCGTGCAAAGCCCCTCCTCGTGCAAAGCCCTTCCTCGTGCAAAGCCCCTCCTCGTGCAAAACCCCTCCTCGCGCAAAGCCCCTCCTCGTGCAAAGCCCCTCCTCGTGCAAAGCCCCTCCTCGCGCAAAGCCCCTCCTCGTGCAAAGCCCTTCCTCGTGCAAAGCCCCTCCTCGCGCAAAGCCCCTCCTCGTGCAAAGCCCCTCCTCGTGCAAAGCCCCTCCTCGTGCAAAGCCCCCACCTTGAAGCGCCGCGCCAGGAACTTGTTCTTCATCTCGAGGAAATTCCCTTTGGAGGCTTCGCCCTTGAAGGGCTCGTTGATGACCCCGAAGGCGCCGTCGTTCTGGATGTCGGTCCAGCGGGCGTAGCCGTGGCTGCGCGCTAAGGACTGTCACCGCGTCACCGCGTCACCCTGTCCCCAAGGTCCCCAGGGGCCCCGTCACCCCCCACAGCCAGGGCACGGAGCCGGGGCTGAGCCCTAAGGACTGTCACCCTGTCCCCAAGGTCCCCATCAGCCCCCCCAGCCAGTGTGTGGAGCCAGGGCTGAGCCCTAATGACTGTCACCGTGTCACCCTGTCCCCAAGGTCCCCAGGGGCCCCGTCACCCCCCACAGACGGGGCACGGAGCTGTGGCTGTGCCCTAAGGACTGTCACTGTGTCACCCTGTCCCCAAGGTCCCCAGGGTCCCCGTCACCCCCCACAGACGGGGCACGGAGCCGGGGCTGAGCCCTAAGGACTGTCACTGTGTCCCCAAGGTCCCCATCAGCCCCCACAGCCAGTGTGTGGAGCCGTGGCTGCGCGCTAAGGACTGTCACCGTGTCCCCGTGTCCCCAAGGTCCCCAGGGGCCCCGTCACCCCCCACAGCCAGGGCACGGAGCTGTGGCTGAGCCCTAAGGACTGTCACTGTGTCACCTTGTCCCCAAGGTCCCTATCACCCCCCACAGCCGGTGCACGGAGCTGTGGCTGTGCTCTAAGGACTGTCACCGTGTCACCTTGTCCCCAAGGTCCCCATCAGCCCCCACAGCCGGTGTGTGGAGCCGTGGCTGTGCCCTAAGGACTGTCACCGTGTCACCCTGTCCCCAAGGTCCCCAGGGGCCCCGTCACCCCCCACAGCCGGGGCACGGAGCCAGGGCTGTGCCCTAAGGACCGTGACTGTGTCCCCAAGGTCCCCATCAGCTCCCACAGCCGGGGCACGGAGCTGTGGCTGTGCCCTAAGGACTGTCACCGTGTCACCGCGTCACCCTGTCCCCAAGGTCCCCAGGGGCCCCGTCACCCCCCACAGATGGGGCACGGAGCTGGGGCTGTGCCCTAAGGACTGTCACTGTGTCACCCTGGCCCCAAAGTCCCCAAGGTCGCCGTCACACCCCACAGATGGGGCACGGAGCTGTGGCTGTGCCCTAAGGACTGTCACCACGTCACTGTGTCACCCTGTCCCCAAGGTCCCCAGGGGCCCCGTCACCCCCCACAGCCGGGGCACGGAGCTGGGGCTGCGCCCTAAGGACTGTCACCGCGTCACCCTGTCCCCAAGGTCCCCAGGGTCCCTGTCACCCCCACAGCCGGTGCTCGGAGCTGTGGCTGTGCTCTAAGGACTGTCACCGTGTCCCCAAGGTCCCCATCAGCCCCCACAGCCGGTGTGTGGAGCTGTGGCTGTGCCCTAAGGACTGTCACCGTGTCACCTTGTCCCCAAGGTCCCCATCAGCCCCCACAGCCAGTGTGTGGAGCTGTGGCTGTGCCCTAAGGACCATCACCCTGTCCCCAAGGTCCCCAGGGTCCCCGTCACCCCCCACAGCCAGGGCACGGAGCCGGGGCCGAGCCCTAAGGACTGTCACTGTGTTACCCTGTCCCCAAGGTCCCCAGGGGCCCTGTCACTCCCCACAGCCGGTGCACGGAGCTGGGGCTGTGCCCTAAGGACTGTCACCGTGTCCCCAAGGTCCCCAGGGTCCCTGTCACCCCCACAGCCGGTGCTCGGAGCTGGGGTTGTGCCCTAAGGACTGTCACCACGTCACCCCGTCCCCAGGGTCCCTGTCACCCCCCACAGCTGGGGCACGGAGCCGGGCCTGAGCCCTAAGGACTGTCACTGTGTCACCCTGTCCCCAAGGTCCCCAGGGGCCCTGTCACCCCCCACAGATGGGGCACGGAGCCGTGGCTGCGCCCTAAGGACTGTCACCCTGTCCCCGTGTCCACAAGGTCCCCAGGGGCCCCGTCACCCCCCACAGCCGGGGCACGGAGCTGTGGCTGAGCCCTGTCACCCTGTCCCCAAGGTCCCCAAGGTCCCTGTCACCCCCCACAGCCGGTGCTCGGAGCTGGGGCTGTGCCCTAAGGACTGTCACCCTGTCCCCAAGGTCCTCAGGGTCCCCGTCACCCCCCACAGATGGGGCACGGAGCTGGGGGTGCGCCCTAAGGACTGTCACTGTGTCACCCTGTCCCCAAGGTCCCCAGGGGCCCCGTCACCCCCCACAGATGGGGCACGGAGCTGTGGCTGTGCCCCAAGGACTGTCACTGCGTCACCCTGTCCCCAAGGTCCCCGTCACCCCCACAGCCATGGCTGTTCCCTAACGACGGCCACCGCGTCCCCAACCTCACCGCCTCCTCTGCCACCTCCCCCCGATGGCTGTCCTGTCCCCCACTGTCCCCCGCTGTCCCCCGCTGTCCCTGCCACCGCCCCAGCGTCACCCCCATCATCTTGTCACCCTCTTTGATTGTCACCCTCCGTCCCTGGGGAGGACAACAGTAAACGGGGGGGGGACACAGACACCCAGGGGTCCAGGAGGGGACCCAGGCGTACGGGGAGGGGACTCAGGTGACCAGGGGGGACACCCAGGTGACCAGGAGGGACACCCAGCTGACCAGGGGGGACACCCAGGTGTCTGGGGAGGGGACCCAGGCATTGAGGACAGGACCCAGGTGTCCAGGGAGGGGACCTAGGTGACCAGGGGGGACACCCAGGTGACTGGGGGGGGACACCCAAGTGTCTGGGGGGGACCCAGGTGTCTTGGGGGGTACACCCAGGTGCCCGGGGAGGGGACCCAGGTGTCTTGGGGGACACCCAGGTGCCCGGGGAGGGGACCCAGGTGACCAGGGGGGACACCCAGGTATCTTGGGGGATGTCCAGGAGGGGACCCAGGTGTCTGGGGAGGGGACCCAGGTGACCAGGGGGGACACCTAGGTGACCGGGGAGGGGACACCCAAGTGTCTGGGGGGGACCCAGGTGCCCGGGGGGGACACCCTGGTGTCTGGGGAGGTGACCCAGGTGACCAGGAGGGGACCCAGGTGACCAGGGGGGACACCTAGGTGACCAGGGGGGACACCCAGGTGTCCAGAAGGGGACCCAGGCGCCTTGGGGGGGACACCCAGGTGTCTGGAGAGGGGACCCAGGTGCCCGGGGGGGACATCCAGGTGTCTTGGGGGACACCCAGGCATCCAGGAGGGGACCCAGGTGTCTTGGGGGGGACACCCAGGTGTCTGGGGAGGGGACCCAGGCATTGAGGACAGGACCCAGGTATCCAGGGGGGGCACCCAGGTGACCAGGGGGGACACCCAGGTGTCCGGGGGGGACACCCAAGTGTCTGGGGAGGGGACCCAGGTGGCCGGGGGGGGACACCCAGGTGTCTTGGGGGACACCCTGGTGTCTTGGGGGACACCCAGGCATCCAGGAGGGGACCCAGGTGTCCAGGGGGGACACCCTGGTGTCTGGGGAGGGGACCCAGGTGCCCGGGGAGGGGACCCAGGTGTCTTGGGGGACACCCAGGTGTCCAGAAGGGGACCCAGGCGCCTTGGGGGGGACACCCAGGTGCCCGGGGAGGGGACCCAGGTGACCAGGGGGGACACCCAAGTGTCTGGGGAGGGGACCCAGGTGCCCGGGGGGGACACCCAGGTGTCTTGGGGGACACCCAGACATCCAGGAGGGGACCCAGGTGTCCAGGCAGGGGACCCAGGTGACCAGGGGGGACACATCCAAGTGTCTCAGGGGACACCCAGGTGTCTGGGGAGGGGACCCACGTGCCCGGGGGGGACACCCTGGTGTCTTGGGGGACACCCAGGCATCCAGGAGGGGACCCAGGTGTCTTGGGGGGGACACCCAGGTGACCAGGGGGGCACCCAGGTGACCAGGGAGGACACCCAGGTGTCTGGAGAGGGGACCCAGGTGCCCGGGGGGGACACCCAGGTGTCTTGGGGGACACCCAGGCATCCAGGAGGGGACCCAGGTGTCTTGGGGGGGACACCCAGGTGTCTGGGGAGGGGACCCAGGCATTGAGGACAGGACCCAGGTATCCAGGGGGGGCACCCAGGTGACCAGGGGGGACACTTAGGTGACCAGAGGGGACACCCAGGTGTCCTGGGGGGACACCCAAGTGTCTGGGGAGGGGACCCAGGTGTCTTGGGGGACACCCTGGTGTCTTGGGGGACACCCAGGCATCCAGGAGGGCACCCAGGTGTCCAGGGGGGACACCTAGGTGACCAGGGGGGGACCCCCAGGTGTCTTGGGGGACACCCAGGTGCCCGGGGAGGGGACCCAGGTGACCAGGGGGGACACCCAAGTGTCTGGGGGGAACCCAGGTGCCCGGGGGGGACACCCTGGTGTCTTGGGGGACACCCAGACATCCAGGAGGGGACTCAGGTGTCCAGGGGGGACACCCAGGTGACCAGAGGGGACACCCAGGTGTCCTGGGGGGACACCCAAGTGTCTGGGGAGGGGACCCAGGTGTCTTGGGGGACACCCTGGTGTCTTGGGGGACACCCAGGCATCCAGGAGGGGACCCAAGTGACCAGGGGGGACACCTAGGTGACCAGGGGGGGGGACACCCAAGTGTCTGGGGGGGACCCAGGTGCCTGGGGGGGACACCCAGGTGTCTTGGGGGACACCCAGGCATCCAGGAGGGGACCCAAGTGACCAGGGGGGACACCTAGGTGACCGGGGGGGGGACCCCCAGGTGTCCGGGGGGGGACCCAGGTGTCTTGGGGGGGACACCCAGGTGTCTTGGGGGACACCCAGGCGCCCAGGGGGGGCACCCAGGCATGCGGGGAGGGGACCCAGGTTGTCTGGGGAGGGGACCCAGGGGTCTAGGGGGGCGGGGGGGGGGCGGGGGGAGGGCCCGAGGGGTGGCGGAAGGATACAGGACGATGCCGGCCAGCAGCCAGTAGTCGTGCCGCCGGTGCCAGATCTCGTTGAGCTTCCCCGAGGAGATGGCGGCGCGTTCCTCGTTCTGCCACAGCGTGTGCAGCTCTGGGGGGCGGGAGGGGGGGTGGGGGGGGGTAAGCGGGGTGTCAACCGTGTCGTCCCCGTGTCCCCCGTTCCCCATACACACCCCCCCCCCCCCCCCCGCCCAACCCCGCTGACCCGTGAAGCCGCCGTCGGCGATGTTGAACATGAAGCGCGGCTTCTCGGCCTTGTCGTCCCGCCGCCCGTTGGGGCGCGCCTCCAGCTTGGGCTCCTTCTCAGCCTTCACCTCCTCTGCGAGGGGGCGACACGACACGGGGGGGGGGGGGTCAGCGCCACGTTGCAAACCGCCCCCCCCCCATCCCCCCCCCCCCCCGGCCCAGTCAAATAAGCAAAAAAAAATTCCCTGCCGTCAGTAGGCTTCAGAGTGAACGCGGCGAAAAATAGAGCAAAGCGCTCCGGGCTGATCGCCGTGGTTAAACCCCGCCTCCTCCGGCTTGGCCACACCCCTGGGTGGGTTAGGCCCCCCCCCCTCCATGTCAAGCCCCGCCCCCTGGGTACCTCGTTTGGGGTCAGGGTCCCCTGGCCGCTCTTTGGGCTCCTCCTCGGGGGGTTTCTCGTCGCCTTTCTCTGCCCCAGGACCCTTCTCGGCCTCGGCACCTGCACGGGGTGGGTGCAGGGGTGCTCAGACCCCTGGGTGCGCCCCTCCCCCCCAACCCAGGGGACTTGGGGGGGGGGGGGGGGGAGCACCCGGAGGGGTGGGGGAGGGGCTCACCTGGTCGCTCCTCGCGGGCCGGGAGCCCTTCGGCCTCGGGGTCCCGCTGGCCGGGTCCCTCCTCCTCCTCCCCCTTCCGCGGCCCTTCGGCCTCGCTGCCGTCGCCCGGGGACGGTGGCACCTCGGGGACAGGAGGCTGCGGGGACAGTGGGGGTGGGGGACACACATGGGGGGCAGTGGGGTCACCCCGGGTGACACCTGGGTTCCCCCCCTGTCATGAGACACACCCCCACCCCCCCCCCCCACCCCTGGAGTGGGCAGGGGGGACATGGGGACAACGGTGGGGAGGGGACAGGGAGGGGGAGAGAGGGGACAAGGACAGGGGGGATGGGGATAAGGACAAGGAGGACACGATGGGGGACAGGGTTTGGGGACAGGGGTGGGGACAGGGATAGGGACAGGGGTTTGGGGAGAGGGGTAGGGATGGGGACAGGGAGGACATGATTTGGGACAGGGTTGGGGACAGGGATGGGACAAATGGGAACAGGGATGGGGACAGGGAAGACATGATTTGGGACAGGGATGGGGACAGGGATGGGACAAATGGGGACAGGGAGGACATGATTGGGGACAGCATTGGGGACAGGGATGGGGACAGGGAAGACATGATTGGGGACAGCGTTGGGGACAGGGATGGGGACACAGGACAGATGGGGACAGGGATGGGGATAGGAATGGGGACAGGGAGGACACGATTTGGGACAGGGTTGGGGACAGGGATGGGACAAATGGGGACAGGGATGGGACAAATGGGGACAGGGATGGGGACAGGGAGGACACGACTGGGGACAGGGATGGGGACAGGGATGGGGACATGGAGGACACGATTGGGGACAGCGTTGGGGACAGGGATGGGGACAGGGATGGGGACATGGAGGGCACGATTGGGGACAGCGTTGGGGACAGAGTTGGGGATAAGGAGAACATGACGGGGGACAGGGACACGGAGGACAGGGTTGGGGACAGGAATGGGGGCAGGGAGGACAGGGTTGGGGACAGGGATGGGACAAATGGGGACAGGAATGAGGACAGGGTTGGGGACAAGGATGGGGACAGGGATGGGGACAGGGATGGGGACAGGGATGGGGATAGCAATGGGGACAGGGAGGACATCACTAGGGACGGGGAGGACAGGGTTGGGGACAGCCCTGTCACCCACCTCCGTCTCCATCTTCTCGGGGCCTTTGGGTTCCTTCTCGTCCCTGGTGTCACCGTCGTCCCTGTCCGGGGGTGGCCCTGGCCCGTCCCCTCGCTCGCTGGGCGCCGGCGTGGCTGGGGACAGGGGACAGGGGACATTAGGACGCGGGGACACGGCGTGTCCCCAGCCCCCTGCCCCTGCGTGCCCCGTGTCCCCAGTGTCCTTGTCCCCGTCCCCCACGTCCTCACACCTCCATCCCTGCACCCTGTGTCCCCATTCCCTGTCCCCTCCCCCATGTCCCCATCCCCATCTCGTGTCCCTGTCCCATGTCCCCCTCGTCCCGTGTCCCTATCCCCATCCTGACCCCCATGTCCCCACCCTGTCCCCCATGTCCCCTGTCCCCAGCCTGACCCCCATGTCCCCACCCTGTCCCCCATGTCCCCTGTCCCCAGCCTGACCCCCACGTCCCCACCCTGTCCCCCATGTCCCCTGTCCCCAGCCTGACCCCCATGTCCCCACCCTGTCCCCATGTCCCCTGTCCCCAACCTGACCCCCATGTCCCCATCCCGTGCCCCTGGCCCCATCCTGTCCCCATCCTGTCCCCCCCACCCCTCACGCCATGTCCCCCACCCCCTGTCCCCATCCTGACCCCATGTCCCCCATCCCCATCCTGCCCCCCCCATCCCATGTCCCCTGGCCCCCATGTCCCCCTCCTGACCCCATGACCCCATCCCATGTCCCCCCATCCTGTCCCCCCAAGTCCCCCTGTCCCCATCCTGTCCCCCGCCCCCCTCATCCCCACCTCATGTCCCCATCCCTGGCCCCCCATCCTGTCACCCATGTCCCTTGTTCCTATGTCCCCATCCTGCCCCCCATATCCCCACCCCCATGCCCCCCATCCCGTCCCAATCCTCACCCCCCGCCCCATGTCCCCCCCCCCCGCTGCACCCCCAACGTCCCCCCCCCCATGTCCCCCATCCCCTGTCCCCATCCCATGTCCCCTACCCCCATCCTGACCCCATGTCCCCATCCCATGTCCCCCATATCCCCCACCCCATGTCCCCCCAGTTCCCATCCCCATCCTGTCCCCACCCCATGTCCCCTGTCCCCATGTATGTCCCCCATCCCCCCCCCACGTCCCCCATCCCATCCCCCCATCCTGACCCCCCCATCCCCACCCCATGTCCCCCCTCCATGTCCCCCATCCCATCCCTCATGTCCCCCCTCCCCCCCATGTCCCCCATCCCCCCCCATGTCTCCATCCCATCCCCCCATGTCCCCCCCCCTCTTCTCCCCACCCTCACCCCCCCATGTCCCCCATCCTGTCCCCCCATCCCCCCCCATGTCCCTATCCCATCCCCCATGTCCCCCCTCCTTCTCCCCACCCTCACCCCCCCCCATGTCCCCCATCCTGTCCCCCCCATCCCCAGCCCATGTCCCCTGTCCCCATGTCCCCCCCCCATGTCCCCATCCCATCCCCCATGTCCCCCCTCCCTTCTCCCCACCCTCAACCCCCCCCCCATGTCCCCCATCCTGTCCCCCCCCATCCCCACCCCATGTCCCCTGTCCCCATTTCCCCCCTCCATGTCCCCCATCCCCCCTCCATGTCCCCAATCCATCCCCCATGTCCCCCCTCCCTTCTCCCCATCCATCCCCCATGTCCCCCCCTCCCTTCTCCCCACCCTCACCCCCCCCATGTCCCCCATCCTGTCCCCCCCATCCCCACCCCATGTCCCCTGTCCCCATGTCCCCCCTCCATGTCCCCCATCCCCCCCCCATGTCCCTATCCCATCCCCCATGTCCCCCCTCCCTTCTCCCCACCCTCACCCCCCCATGTCCCCCATCCTGTCCCCCCCATCCCCACCCCCATGTCCCCTGTCCCCATGTCCCCCTCCATGTCCCCCATCCCCCCCCCATGTCCCCATCCCATCCCCCATGTCCCCCCTCCCTTCTCCCCACCCTCACCCCCCCTCCATGTCCGTGTCCCCCCCCCGCTGTCTCCCCACTGTCCCCATCCCCTGCGTGTCCCCCCCCTCCCGCCGTCTCCCCGTCCCCCCAGTACCGGGCGTGGGGGGGCCGGGGCTGGGGGGGCCGCTCTGCTCGGGGCTGGGGGGGACACGTTTTGGCGGGGGAGGAGGCGCGGGACGAGCGCTTGGAGTCGGCGCTGGGCTCCGGGGCCAGCTCGGGCAGGCTCCAGCGCCCCGTTGATGTGCTCGAACTCCTGCACCTGCGGGGGCACCCAGGAGTTTAGGGGGGACCCGGGGGTTGGGGGGCACCCGGGGGTCAGGGGGCATCCGGGGGTTGGGGGGCATCCAGGGGTGGGGGGGCATCCAGGCGTCTGGGGGCTGCACCCCCCACCCACTCCAACAGGGACCCAGGGGGACACGGGAGCCTGGAGGGGGGCACCCAGGTGTTGGGGGGCACCCAGGAGTTTAGGGGGCATCCAGGGGTTGGGGGGCACCCGGGGGTTGGGGGGCACACGGGGGTCAGGGGGCTGCACCCCCCAACCACTCCTACTGGGACCCAGATGGGCACAGGAGTCTGGAGGGGGGCACCCGGGAGATTAGGGGGGACCCGGGGGTTGGGGGGCACCCGGGGTTTGGGGGGCACTCAGGGGTTGGGGGGCACCCAGGAGTTTAGGGGGGACCCGGGGGTTGGGGGGCACCCGGGGGGTCAGGGGCACCCGGGGGTTGGGGGGCACCCGGGGGTCAGGGGGCTGCACCCCCCACCCACTCCTACTGGGACCCAGGGGGACACGGGAGCCTGGAGGGGGGCAACCCAGGAGTTTAGGGGGTACCCGGGGGTTGGGGGGCACCCGGGGGTCTGGGGGGGACCCCCCCGCATTCAGGGGGGACCCCAGGCATTTGGGGGGGACCCAGGCATTTGGGGGGGGGGACCCAGGTGTCCGGGAGACACCCCTGCGTTTGGGGGGGGACCCCAGGCATTTGGGGGGGACCCAGGCGCCTGGGGGACATCCACGTGTTTGGGGGGGGACCCAGGCATTTGGGGGGGGACCCCAGGCATTTGGGGGGGGACCCCCCAGGCATCTGGGGGGACACCCAGCTGTCCGGGAGACACCCCTGCGTTTGGGGGGGGGCCCCAAGGCATTCAGGTGGGACCTGGGCATCTGGGGGACACCCACGTGTTTGGGGGGGGGACCCAGGCATTTGGGGGGGACCCAGGCATTTTGGGGGGGAACCTACACATTCAGGGGGACCCCCAGGCCTCCAGGGGGGGGACCCAGCTGTCCGGGAGACACCCCTGCGTTTGGGGGGGGGCCCCAAGGCATTCAGGTGGGACCCAGGCGCCTGGCGGACACCCACGTGTTTGGGGGGGGGGACCCAGGCATTTGGGGGGGACCCCAGGCATTTGGGGGGGGACCTACGCATTCAGGGGGACCCCCAGGCATTCGGGGGGGGACCCAGCTGTCTGGGAGACACCCCTGCGTTTGGGGGGGGACCTCAGTCATTCAGGTGGGACCCAGGCGCCTGGGGGACATCCACGCGTTCGGGGGGGGGACCCAGACATTTGGGGGGGACCCCAGGCATTTGGGGGGGGACCTACGCATTCAGGGGGACCCCCAGGCATTCGGGGGGGGGACCCAGCTGTCTGGGAGACACCCCTGCGTTTGGGGGGGGGTCCCAAGGCATTCAGGTGGGACCCAGGCATCTGGGGACACCCACGCGTTTGGGGGGGGGACCCAGGCATTTGGGGGGCGACCCCAGGCATTTGGGGGGGACCCAGGCATTTGGGGGGGACCTACGCATTCAGGGGGACCCCCAGGCATTCGGGGGGGGACCCAGCTGTCTGGGAGACACCCCTGCGTTTGGGGGGGGGACACCCAAGGCATTCAGGTGGGACCCGGGCATCTGGGGGACACCCACACGTTCGGGGGGGGGACCCAGGCATTTGGGGGGGACCCCAGGCATTTGGGGGGGACCCAGGCATTTGGGGGGGACCTACGCATTCAGGGGGACCCCCAGGCATTCGGGGGGGACCCAGCTGTCCGGGAGACACCCCTGCGTTTGGGGGGGGGCCCCAAGGCATTCAGGTGGGGACCCGGGCAACTGGGGGACACCCACGCGTTTGGTGGGGGGACCCAGGCATTTGGGGGGGACCCCAGGCATTTGGGGGGGGGACCCACGCATTCAGGGGGGACCCCCAGGCATTTGGGGGGGGACCCAGATGTCCGAGAGACACCCTTCGCCGTTTGGGGGGGGACCCAAGGCATTCAGGTGGGACCTGGGCATCTGGGGGACACCCACGTGTTTGGGGGGGGGACCCCAGGCATTTGGGGGCGACCCCAGGCATTTGGGGGGGAAACCTACACATTCAGGGGGACCCCCAGGCCTCCAGGGGGGGGGACCCAGATGTCTGAGAGACACACCCCTGCATTTGGGGGGGGGCCCCAAGGCATTCAGGTGGGACCCAGGCATCTGGGGGACACCCACGTGTTTGGGGGGGGACCCAGGCATTTGGGGGGGACCCAGGCATTTGGGGGGGGACCTACGCATTCAGGGGGGACCCCCAGGCATTCGGGGGGGGGACCCAGCTGTCTGGGAGACAACCCCTGCATTTGGGGGGGGGACCTCAGTCATTCAGGTGGGACCCAGGCGCCTGGGGGACACCCACCGCGTTCGGGGGGGGGGACCCAGGCATTTGGGGGGGAACCCCAGGCATCCAGGGGGGACCCCCAGGCATTCGGGGGGGACCCCCAGGCCTCCAGGGGGGGACCCAGCTGTCTGGGAGACACCCCTGCATTTGGGGGGGGACCCAAGGCATTCAGGTGGGACCTGGGCATCTGGGGACACCCACGTGTTTGGGGGGGGGACCCAGGCATTTGGGGGGCGACCCCAGGCATTTGGGGGGGACCCAGGCATTTGGGGGGGGGGACCTACGCATTCAGGGGGACCCCCAGGCATTTGGGGGGGGACCCAGCTGTCTGGGAGACACCCCTGCATTTGGGGGGGGACCTCAGTCATTCACGTGGGACCCAGGCGCCTGGGGGACATCCACGTGTTTTGGGGGGGACCCAGGCATTTGGGGGGGGACCCCAGGCATTTGGGGGGACCCAGGCATTTGGGGGGGGACCCACGCATTCAGGGAGACCCCCAGGCATTCGGGGGGGGACCCAGATGTCCGAGAGACACCCCTGCGTTTGGGGGGGGGACACCCAAGGCATTCAGGTGGGACCCGGGCATCTGGGGGACACCCACGTGTTTGGGGGGGGACCCAGGCATTTGGGGGGCAACCCCAGGCATTTGGGGGGGAACCTACACATTCAGGGGGACCCCCAGGCATTCGGGGGGGGACCCAGATGTCTGAGAGACACCCTTGCGTTTGGGGGGGGGCCCCAAGGCATTCAGGTGGGACCCAGGCATCTGGGGGACACCCACGTGTTTGGGGGGGGGACCCAGACATTTGGGGGGGGACCCCAGGCATTTGGGGGGGACCCCAGGCATTTGGGGGGGAACCTACACATTCCAGGGGGACCCCCAGGCATTCGCGGGGGGACCCAGATGTCCGAGAGACACCCTTGCGTTTGGGGGGGGCCCCAAGGCATTCAGGTGAGACCTGGGCATCTGGGGGACACCCACGCGTTCGGGGGGGGACCCAGGCATTTGGGGGGACCCCAGGCATTTGGGGGGGGACCCAGGCATTTGGGGGGCGACCCCAGGCATTTGGGGGGGAACCTACACATTCAGGGGGACCCCCAGGCCTCCAGGGGGGGGACCCAGATGTCTGAGAGACACCCTTGCGTTTGGGGGGGGGACCTCAGTCATTCAGGGTGGGACCCGGGCATCTGGGGGACACCCACGCGTTCGGGGGGGGGACCCAGGCATTTGGGGGGGGACCCCAGGCATTTGGGGGGGACCCAGGCATTTGGGGGGGGGACCTACGCATTCAGGGGGACCCCCGGGCATTCGGGGGGGGACCCAGCTGTCTGGAGACACCCCTGCGTTTGGGGGGGACCTCAGTCATTCACGTGGGACCCAGGCGCCTGGGGGACACCCACGCGTTCGGGGGGGGGACCCAGACATTTGGGGGGGACCCAGGCATCCAGGGGGACCCCCAGCATCCAGGGGGGACCCCCAGGCCTCCAGGGGGGAACCCAAATGTCCGGGAGACACCCCTGCATTTGGGGGGGGACCTCAGTCATTCACGTGGGACCCAGGCGCCTGGGGGGACACCCACGTGTTTGGGGGGGGGACCCCAGGCATTTGGGGGGGACCCAGGCATTTGGGGGGGGGACCTACGCATTCAGGGGGACCCCCAGGCATTCAGGGGGGGACCCAGCTGTCTGGGAGACACCCCTGCGTTTGGGGGGGGGACCCAAGGCATTGAGGTGGGACCCAGGCGCCTGGGGGACACCCACATGTTTGGGGGGGGGACCCCAGGCATTTGGGGGGGACCCAGGCATTTGGGGGGGGACCTACGCATTCAGGGGGACCCCCGGGCATTCGGGGGGGGACCCAGCTGTCTGGGAGACACCCCTGCGTTTGGGGGGGGCCCCAAGGCATTGAGGTGGGACCTGGGCATCTGGGGGACACCCACGTGTTTTGGGGGGGGACCCCAGGCATTTGGGGGGGACCCAGGCATTTGGGGGGGGACCTACACATTCAGGGGGACCCCCAGGCATTCGGGGGGGGGACCCAGCTGTCTAGGAGACACCCCTGCATTTTGGGGGGGGACCTCAGTCATTCACGTGGGACCCAGGTGCCTGGGGACACCCCACGCGTTCGGGGGGGGGACCCAGACATTTGGGGGCGACCCCAGGCATTTGGGGGGGGAACCTACACATTCAGGGGGACCCCCAGGCATTCGGGGGGGGACCCAGATGTCCGAGAGACACCCTTTGCGTTTGGGGGGGGGGCCCCAATGCATTCAGGTGGGACCCAGGCGCCTGGGGACACCCACGTGTTTGGGGGGGGGACCCAGGCATTTGGGGGGGACCCAGGGCATTTGGGGGGGACCCAGGCATTTGGGGGGGGACCCACGCATTCAGGGGGACCCCCCAGGCATTCGGGGGGGGACCCAGATTTCCGAGAGACACCCCTGCGTTTGGGGGGGGACCCAAGGCATTCAGGTGGGACCCAGGCGCCTGGGGGACACCCACGTGTTTGGGGGGGGACCCAGACATTTGGGGGGGGGACCCCAGGCATCCAAGCGGGACCCCCAGGCATTCGGGGGGACCCCCAGGCCTCCAGGGGGGGACTCAGCTGTCTGGGAGACACCTCTGCATTTGGGGGGGGACCCAAGGCATTCAGGTGAGACCTGGGCATCTGGGGGACACCCACGCGTTCGGGGGGGGGGACCCAGACATTTGGGGGGCGACCCCAGGCATTTGGGGGGGAACCTACACATTCAGGGGGACCCCCAGGCCTCCAGGGGGGGGACCCAGATGTCTGAGAGACACCCTTGCGTTTGGGGGGGGACCTCAGTCATTCAGGTGGGACCCGGGCATCTGGGGGACACCCACGCGTTCGGGGGGGGGGGACCCAGACATTTGGGGGGGACCCCAAGGCATCCAGGGGGGACCCCCAGGCATTCGGGGGGACCCCCAGGCCTCCAGGGGGTGGACCCAGATGTCCGAGAGACACCCTTGCGTTTGGGGGGGGGACCCAAGGCATTCAGGTGAGACCTGGGCATCTGGGGGACACCCACGTGTTTGGGGGGGGGGACCCAGGCATTTGGGGGGGACCCAGGCATTTGGGGGGGGGACCCCCAGGCATTTGGGGGTGCCCCGGGGGGGGGGGGGGTGGGGGTACCTTCTTCTTGACGAGGGACATGACGCCGATGCGGGTCAGCACCTGCTGCCGCGAGAGCCCCTCCCGGGGGACCCCGTCCGCGAAGGTCTCGGAGCCGTCGGCCCCCGGCTCGCAGAGGTGCCGCATGAACAGCGACACGTAGGCCCTGGGGGACACGCTCAGGGCCCACCGCCTGCCACCCCCCCCCCCTCCTGGGGACACGGGCACCCACCCCCCTCCTCCCACCGACACATCCACCCCCCACCCAGGGTCCCCTGTCCCCCGGGGTCCCCTGTGCCCCAGGGTCTCTGTCCCCCAGGGTCTCCCATCTCCAGAGTCCCTGGTTCCCAGCATCCCTGTTCTCAGAGTCCCTTGTCCCCAGAGTCCCTTGTCCCCATAGTCCCCCAGAGTCCCCGTCCCCAGAGTCCCCGTCCCCAGGGTCCCCCGTCCCCAGGGTCCCCTGTCCCCAGGGTCTCTGTCCCCCCAGGGTCCCTCGTCCCCAGGGTCCCTGTCCCCCAGGGTCTCCCATCTCCAGAGTCCCTGGTTCCCAGCATCCCTGTCCCCAGAGTCCCTTGTCCCCATAGACACTCCCCCCAGGGTCCCCGTGTCCCCAGGGTCCCCTGTCCCCCAGGGTCCCTGTCCCCCAGGGTCCCCTGTCCCTGGGGTCTCCCATCTCCAGAGTCCCTGTTCCCAGCATCCCTGTCCCCAGAGTCCCTTGTCCCCAAAGTCCCTTGTCCCCATAGACACTCCCCCCAGAGTCCTCGTCCCCAGGGTCCCCCGTCCTCAGGGTCCCTGTCCCCCAGGGTCCCTCGTCCCCAGGGTCCCTGTCCCCCAGGGTCTCCCATCTCCAGAGTCCCTGGTTCCCAGCATCCCTGTTCTCAGAGTCCCTTGTCCCCACAGACACTCCCCCCAGAGTCCCTCGTCCCCAGGGTCTCTGTCCCCAGGGTCCCTGTCCCCCAGGGTCCCTGTCCCCCAGGTCTCCCATCTCCAGAGTCCCTGTTCCCAGCATCCCTGTTCTCAGAGTCCCTTATCCCCAGAGTCCCTTGTCCCCACAGACACTCCCCCCAGAGTCCCCGTCCCCAGGGTCCCTCATCCCCAGGGTCCCTGTCCCCCAGGGTCCCTGTCCCCCAGGGTCCCTGTCCCCCAGGTCTCCCATCTCCAGAGTCCCTGTCCCCAGCATCCCTGTTCTCAGAGTCCCTTGTCCCCATAGACACTCCCCCCAGAGTCCTTGTCCCCAGGGTCTCTGTCCCCCAGGGTCTCTGTCCCCCAGGGTCCCTGTCCCCCAGGGTCCCTGTCCCCCAGGTCTCCCATCTCCAGAGTCCCTGTTCCCAGCATCCCTGTCCCCAGAGTCCCTTGTCCCCATAGACATCACGCCCCCCCGAGGGTCCCTGTCCCCCAGGGTCAATCCATCTCCAGAGTCCCTGGTTCCCAGCATCCCTGTCCCCAGGGTCCCTTGTCCCCAGGGTCCCTTGTCCCCATAGGCACTCCCCCCAGGTCTCCCATCTCCAGAGTCCCTGTCCCCAGCATCCCTGTCCCCAGAGTCCCTTGTCCCCAGAGTCCCTTGTCCCCATAGACATCACGCCCCCCCTAGGGTCCCTGTCCCCCAGGGTCCTGTCCCCGGGGTCTCCCATCTCCAGAGTCCCTGTTCCCAGCATCCCTGTCCTCAGAGTCCCTTGTCCCCATAGACCCTGACCCCAGGTTCCCTTGTCCCCATAGACACATCCCCCCAGGGTCCCTTGTCCCCCCCACGCAACCCCCCAGGGTCCCTGTCCCCAGGGTCCCCCGTCTCCAGAGTCCCTGCCCCCACATTCTCTTGTCCCCAGAGTCCCTCATCCTCACAGACCCTGTCCCCAGGGTCCCTTGTCCCCAACACACATACACACCCCCAGGGTCCCTGTCCCCAGGGTCCCTTGTCCCCACAGACCCTGTCCCCAGGGTCCTTTGTCCCCTGGGTCCCTGTCTCCAGGGTCCCTTGTCCTCACAGACCCCGTCCCCAGGGTCCCTTGTCCCCACAGACCCCATTCTCAGGGTCCCTGTCACCATCCCCGAGGTCCCTGTCCCCAGGGTCCCTGTCCCAGGACTCCTTGTCCCCATAGGCCCCCTCCCCAGGGTCCCCCTCCCCAAAGTCTCTGTCCCCAGGGTTCTTTGTCCCCATTGTCCCCTGTTCCCCAAGAGCCCTCATTTTGAGGGTCCCTTGTCCCCTGGGTCCCTGTCCCCAGGGTCCCTTGTCCTCACAGACCCTGTCCCCAGGGTCCCTTGTCCCCTGGGTCCCTTTCTCCAGGGTCCCTTCTCCCCACAGACCCTGTCCCCAGGGTCCCTTGTCCCCTGGGTCCCTGTCTCCAGGGTCCCTTGTCCTCACAGACCCTGTCCCCAGGGTCCCTTTCTCCAGGGTCCCTTCTCCCACAGACCCTGTCCCCAGGGTCCCTTGTCCCCGGGGTCCCTGTCTCCAGGGTCCCTTCTCCCCCCAGACCCCATCCCCAGGGTCCCTTGTCCCCACAGACCCCATTCTCAGGTCCCTGTCACCATCCCCGAGGTCCCTGTCCCCAGGGTCCCTGTCCCCACAGACTCTGTCCCTGTGCTCTGAGCTCCCTGACCCCATGGTCCCCATCGCTGTCCCCAGCGTCCCCGTTCCATCCCTATTCCCAGGGTCCCCGGTGTCCCCGATGTCCCCAGCATCCCCGATGTCCCCCGTGTCCCCGATGTCCCCAGTGTCCCCGCGCCATCAGCCTGTCCCCTCATCACAGCGCCCGTCCCAGGCTGTGCCGGCTCTGGCCGGGTCCTGCCACCGCTCTGACGTCCCCTGGGCCAGAGCCAGCCCCCCGAGGGGACATGGGGACGCCGGGGGTGACTCTGTGTCGGGGTGAGGGGGACACGGGCTCGTCCGGTCCCCAGGAAAACCGACGGCGATGGCGCTCGGCTGAGTAAGGGCTCATCAA
>NW_028237771.1:57082-88511 GCF_034619465.1 Leptosomus discolor
TGGATTGGGGGGTTGAGGGGATTGGGGGGGGTTGAGGGGGATTTGGGGGGGGTTTGAGGGGGATGGGGGGATTTGGGGGGGGTTGAGGGGGATGGGGGGGTTGAGGGGATTTGAGGGGGATTTGGGGGGGTGAGGGGGGTTTGAGGGGGATTTGGGGGGGTTGAGGGGGGGTTTGGGGGGGATTTGGGAGGTTTGGGGAGGTGTGGAGGGGGGGTGGGGAGGTTTGGGGATTTAAGGGGGATTTTGGGAGGTTTGAGGGGGGTTTGGAGGGAGTTTGGGGGGGGTTGGAGGGAGTTTAGGGGGGGGTTGGAGGAGTTTAGGGGGGGGTTGGAGGGAGTTTAGGGGGTTTGAGGGGGGTTTTGGAGGGGGATTTTGGGAGGTTTGGGGGGGATTTTGAAGGGGAGTTGGGATTTTGTGGGCTTGGGGGGCGTTGAGGGGGTTTTGGGGGAGATCTTGGGGCTTTGGGGGGGTTGGGGGAGGGTTTAGGGCTTTGAGGGTGTTTAGGGGGGTTTTGGTGGGGTTTGAGGTGGGGTTTGGGGTGCTTGGGGACCCTTGGGGGAGGGGTTGGGGGGCTTTGGGCGGAGTTGGGTTTTTTTTGGAGGGGGAGTTTGGGGGTTTTTTAGAGGTTGGGTTGTTTTTTTTTGCAGTTTGGGGGTTTTTTTTGGGGGTCCTGGGGTGGTTGACCCCCCCCCCTCCCCTTTTCTTGGGGGTCTTCTCCCCCGTAGCCCTGAAGAAGCCGGTGGGGAAGACGAAAGAGGAGCTGGCGCTGGAGAAGAAGCGGGAGCTGGAGAAGCGGCTGCAGGACGTCAGCGGCCAGCTCAACTCCACCAAGAAGCCCCCAAAGAAGGGTGAGTGACGTCATCCCCCCCCGCAGTGACATCACCTCCGCCGTGACGTCACCCAGCCTCACTTTTGGGTTTTTCTTTCCCTTTTTCTTTTGTTTTGGGGGGGGGGGGGGGCACGTTGCAGCCAGCGAGAAGCCGGAGTCGGCTCAGCAAGTGGCCGTTTCCCGCCTCAGCGCCTCCAGTTCCAGTTCGGATTCCTCCAGTTCCAGTTCCAGTTCGTCGTCCTCGGACACCAGCGACTCGGATTCGGGTTAGATGGGGGGGGGTTATGGGATTGGGAGCCGCGCCCCCCCCCCCCCCCCCCCACTCTCTCCCTCCCCCCCCATTTCCCACCCCCTCCCCCCCCAATTTCCCCACCCCCTCCGTGTGGGGAGGTTCGGACGAGGTTCTGCGGGACCGGACCCAGGTGAACCGGACTTTATTTTGGGGGGGAGGGGAGGGGCGTGGACAGAGCCCCCCCCAACACCCACCATGGGGGGGGGGGGGGAGCAAGGGGGGAGCCCCCCCCCTCCCCGCTGCCTGAGCGATGACTCTTGGGGTGCAGAGGGGGGGGGGGAGGGTAGGGGGGGCCCCCCAGTGTTTAAAGGGTTGGCCCCCACCCTACCCCCACCCCCTCATATCCCCCCCCCCCCCGCCAGCTCCCCCTCCCCCCCCCCCTCCCCCCCCCCCCAAAGTTTTACTGTTTGTTGTTTTAGGGTTTTGTTTTATTTTTAATTTTTTTGTTGTTGTTGTTGTTTTTCGGACTCGGGGGATTTTGTGTTTTGGGGTTTTTTTTTTTTTGTTTCCCAAAGGGGAAAAGTTTTGGGGGTTTTTAAGAAGATAAAAAAAAAAAAAAGAAAAATGAAAAAAAGAACCAAAAAAAAGAAAAAAAAAAAAAGAAAATTTAAAAAAAAAAAAGAAAAAAGTTTTAAAACCCAAAATTAATTAAAAAAAAAAATTAAAAGCCCCGGGGGGGGGAGGGGGAATGCGGGGGGGGGAGGGGGTTGGGTTGACAGTCCCCAGTTTGGCTTTACCCTGGGCCCCCCCCACCCCTGGAGGGGGGGGAAGGGGAAAGGGGGGGGGTACAGGGGGTGGGGAGGGGAAGCGCCGCCCCTCCCCCTCCCCTCTCATCCGGGGAGGATTTTTAATTTATTTGCGCCGCGGGGGGGGGGGAGGGGGTCCTGGGAGGCGCCTTGTACATACCCCCCCCCCACCCACCCCCCCCCCAGACGGTCAGGGCAGCATGTTCCCGCGGGGGGGAGGGGAGGGGGGGGGGCCCGCCTGGTTTTTTACGTTGACTGTATAATTTTTTTTTCTACTTCTGTTGGTTTGTTTTATTTTTTCCCCCTTTTTTTTTCCCCTTTTGCCCCCCCCCCCCTTGCGCCCCCCCCCCCCCCCCAAATTCTTAGCCCCTTAGAGCCGTGTTTTCATCTTACTGTATGTTTCGAACCTTTCGATTCTTTAACATGTAAATAAAGAAAATATTATTCGAGTTGAGCCGCCCTCGTCCACGTCTTAATTTGGGGGGGGGGACACACCCCCCCACCCCCACCCCCCCCCCGGGGTTGCTCCTTTGGGCACCCCGAGGTGGGGAGGGGGACGGATTTGGGGGGGCGGGGGTCCTGAGCCCGCTCGTGGGGGATGGAGCTGGGGAATCACGGGGGGAGAAATTGGGGGGGGGGTGGGGGGGGGAAGGCTGTGTGCCCCCCCAAAAAAGCGGAGAAGATGAGGTCAGCATGGGAATGGGGGGGGTGGGGCTAGACCTACAGCCCCCCCCCCCTTTCCCAGCCCCTCGCTCCCCTTCTTGGCGCAGGTAGAAGAACCCCAGTGCTGAGACACCCCCCCCCCCATTTTCCTGCCTTTCCCCCCCCCCCCCCCCTTGAACTGGGGGAGGGGGGGCCCCAGAACTGGACACAACCCCCACCAGCGCTGAGGAGGAGGAGAACCTCCATCTCCTGGCCCCGCTCTTCATCATGCCCCCCCCGGCCCCCCCCCCCCCCAGGAGGCTGCTGGCCACCTTGGCCACCAGGGCACGTCTTCATCATGCCCCCTGCCCTTCCCCCCAGGAGGCTGCTGGCCACCTTGGCCACTGGGGCAAGTCTTCATCATGCCCCCCCCCCCCCAGGAGGCTGCTGGCCACCTTGGCCACCAGGGCATGTCTTCATCATGCCCCCTGCCCTTCCCCCCCCAGGAGGCTGCTGGCCACCGGGGCCACCGGGGCATGTCTTCATCATGCCCTGCCCCCCCCCCCCAGGAGGCTGCTGGCCACCTTGGCCACCGGGACAAGTCTTCATCATGCCCCCCCGCCCCCCCCCCCCCAGGAGGCTGCTGGCCACCTTGGCCACCAGGGCATGTCTTCATCCCTCCCAGCAGCGATAACCCCCGGGGTTTATCCCAAGGACCCCGGGGGGGGGGGGCAGAGAGGCCCTGGCGGGGTCCCTGCCCAATCCTGTACCCCACGTTGGGGGGGGAAAAGGGTCACCAGCCCCAAAAAGGGGTCGCCCCTGCGGGGGGGGGGGGGGGGGAGCGAACTGGCCGCGTGCCCCAAACCCGCCCCCCCTCCCCCCAGGGTGTTCCACCCCACGGACGTCGGGGTCAGTGTAAAGCTGGGGGGGGGGGGGGGGGGTCACCAGGGCCAATGGTGACATCTGAGGGGTCTCTGTCCCTCCTTCCGTCGTCGATCCCGACCCCGCGCATCCCTGAATCCAGGCCCTGAGCCCAGCTCCTGCCTCCCATCCCTCTCTCCTGCCCAGTCCGGACTGGGACTGCCCCAGTGCCAGCCCTGCGGCGTGGGGGTGACATCGGGGGGGGGGGGCAGTTGGGTTGGGTGTTGGTGTTGGATCTATTTTGTACATATTGTCTATATCCCGTTATTTCCCTAATTTTTTATTATTATTGTTTCATTAAAGTTGTTTTCGTTTTCCAAACCTCTCTCCCTCGTTCCCTCTTCTTTTCCCTTCCTGGAGCGGAGAGGGGTTCAGCGGGAGCGTCCCTCCCTCCTTCGTGCCACACCCCAACTCCTGGGTCCTCCGCAGAGCCGCTCTCCCCCAGGCCGACCCCTGGGGCCAGGGGTTGGGCCTCCCCAGGGGCAGGACCCTACGCTGGCCCTTGTTGAACCTCCTGGGGTTCCTCCACCCTCCTCTCCAGCCTTCAGCCTCACCGCGTTCCTCCACCCTCCTCTCCAGCCTTCAGCCTCACCGGGTTCCTCCACCCCCCTCTCCAGCCTTCAGCCTCACGGGGTTCCTCCACCCTCCTCTCCAGCCTTCAGCCTCCCCGGGTTCCTCCACCCTCCTCTCCAGCCTTCAGCCTCACGGGGTTCCTCCACCCTCCTCTCCAGCCTTCAGCCTCACGGGGTTCCTCCACCCTCCTCTCCAGCCTTCAGCCTCACCGGGTTCCTCCACCCTCCTCTCCAGCCTTCAGCCTCACGGGGTTCCTCCACCCTCCTCTCCAGCCTTCAGCCTCACGGGGTTCCTCCACCCCCTCTCCAGCCTTCAGCCTCACGGGGTTCCTCCACCCTCCTCTCCAGCCTTCAGCCTCCCCGGGTTCCTCTCCAGCCTGTCTCACTGGGGGGCAGCACAGCCCTCCGGCTGCCTCTCCGAGCTCTGTCCTTCAGCCCGTTCTTGATCCACCTCGCCATCCACCTCGCTTTTCCCACCCTTCCCGAGCTTCCCCCTGATGGCAGAGGGCGTCAAAAGCCTTGCTCGTGTCGAGGTGGGCAACATCCAGCCCGTCGTGCCACCCTAGAAGGCTGTGAGGTTGGTCGGGCGTGCTTTCCCCTCGATTAATCCACGCTGACAACTCCTGATCATCTTTTCCTCCGCCTGCTTAGACGTAACAGCCGGAACGCGCTGTTCCATCGCCTTTCCGGGCACGGAGGGGGAGGCCAACTCCTCCACAGCTCCCCGCATCCTCCTCCTTGCCCTTTTTGAAGGCTGGAGTGTCTTCGGCCTCCCTCCCCTCCTCAGGCACCTCTCCTGTCCTCCGCGACCTCTCCGAGATGACGGAGGGCGGCGTAGCCGCAACGTCTCCCACCTCCCTCCGTGCTCGCGGCTGCGTTCCTGCGGATTTTGGAGCGTCCGGTCCCGCTGAGAGATCCCAAACCCAACCCTCTTTGACCGAGGCGGAGCCTTCCTTCCTCCACTCTTCCTCCTCTGCTTCCAAGGTCTGGCAGACCCAACTTAGCGGTGAAGATGGCGTTCCATGACTCTGCCTCCTCCGTCACCGGGGCGCCCACCTTTTCCCCGTGTTTGAAGAATCCCTTCTTCTCGATTCTGAAGAATCCCTTCTCCTCGTTTCTGACGTCCCTACCTTAATTCCAACCGGGCCTTAACCTCCCCCGTGGCGCCCCTACGCGCTCTGACGATGTTCCTACGCTCCTCCCAAGCGGCCGGTCCCTTTTCCCGCGTGCTGTCAACTTCTTCCTTCCCTTCGCGAGAAGAAGTTCCTCCAGGAGCAACTTGCTCATCCAAACAGGCCCTTCTGCCTCCGGTGCTTCCTCGCAGGAATCCGTCCCTTCTGGTGCTTGAAGAGCAACCAGCTCCCTCGGGGTCCCCCCCTGACCTTTCAGAACCCCGTGGGATCCCTCCAAGCGGGTCTTCGAAGAGGCTGAAGTTTGCTCTCTGGAAGTCCAAGCTTGCGGTCCTCCTGACTGCCCTCCTGCTTCCACGCAGGACCCCGAACTCCGCCGCAGCCGAGGTTGCCCCCCGCAGCCGAGGTTGCCCCCCACAACCTTCCCATCCCCGACCAGGCCTTCCTTTGTCGGCAGGAGGTCCTCTCCTCGCCGGTTCCTCCGCCATCTGAGTCAAAAAGCCACCGCCGACGGTTTGCAGGACCCCCTCGTGGACTTGGATCTTTCCCAGTGGATATCGGGGTGGTTGGAGGGTCCCCCATGAGGACCGGGGTCTGGGATCGCGGGGCTGCTTCCCGCTGGCTGTAGGAGGCCTCACAGCAAACACCCACAGCGTCCCCCATCTTAGCCTGCCCCCTGGTTCTTCCCCGTAAGCTCTCAACTCCCTCATCATCCTCCCTCCGAGGCAGAGCTCAACATCCTCCAGGCACACCCCCCCCCCTCCCCCAAATCTCAACCCCCCCCCACGTCGCCTACTCCGCCTGTCCTTTACCCAAAAACTCCGCCGCTGCCACCCGCGGCGCCATCCCGGTCCCGGCGAACCCCCGCGCAGACCCCCCAGCCCCCCCCCATGGTTGTCCCCCAGGTTGGGTGCGTTGCGGTGCGGGGCATTATTTTGGGGGGTGGGGGTGGGGGGGTAATTGAGGACGCAGGTTTCGCTGGAGGGGCGCTGTGCCCAGGGGAGCGGGGAGGAGGCGACGGGACACCCCCCACGCGCCGTCCCGCTCCCTGTTCCCCACTCATCCCCCCAACCTACTCATTGTCCATGTTTCCCCCGAGAACCAGCTCCACCCCACCCTCTTTTGAGGGTCTGTTCCCCCTCCCAGCACGCCCCCCCCTTTCACAGCTCACCCGAGGGCTCCTCACCACCAGCCCCCTGGGCTCCCAGCACCACCAGGGCCACCAGCACGGCCCCAGCTCCCACAACACGACCACTCGCCATCGCTCGCGCACCAGAGGCTGGAAAGGTGCTGGGACCCCCCCGAGCGAGACACACTTTGGGGTGTCACCCCAATCCAGCCCAGTGCCGGCACTGGGAGTCCCCGCGAGGACCAGTGGGGAGGCAGGCTGGGCAGCATCACCCGTCACTGGGCAGAGCTGGGCCCCACGGGGCTCCCTCCGACACTTGGCCCGTGCTGGAGCCCGGTGACGCGGTGTGGGGAGCAAGAGGGGGGGGAGCGGGGGGTCTGTGGGGCTGGGGGAGGGGGCAGCAGGGGAGGGGGCAGCAGGGGCAGGAGGCCTGGAGCCCTGCGGGGTGCGGTGGGTGCGGTGTCGGGGTGCGGGGCAGCGTCCCCCGAGGGTGAAGGTCGGGAGGGCCGCGGGTGCTGATCGCCCAGCGCCGGGGCTGGACGGGGTGCCCACCCCAGGGCCCTGCTCCCCCTCCAGCTCCACCGCAGCGGGGTCAGGCACCCGGAGGGGGGACACTGGAGCCACCCACCGGAGCACCGAGGGGACTTTGCGGCCCCCCCCGTCCCCGTCCCCACCCCTCACCCATCCCAGAGGCGGCAGGACGAAGTCCTGCAGTGTGCGTCCCCCCGCAGTGTCCCCCCACCCTCGCCGGCCCCAGGCCACCCAGCACGCCTGGCCCCACGGAGGACGACTCGCAGCCCTGTCCCGCACTCTGGGCCCAGGGCACGGAGCCCCCCAGCCCTGCCCCAATGTCCCCAAAGCACCCGGAGCGAGGGGGCCGCAGGGGAGCGGGACACTTTATTGGGGAGAGCCGGAGCGGCCGAGGGCCACCGTCCCAGGGCCCTGGGGACCCCGGGGCTGCAGAGCCGCCCCAGCCAAGCCGAGCTGGGAGGGGGTGAGGCCGGGCCCCCCCGTAGGGGGTCGGGAGGCTGCGGGACGGGGCAGTGCGAGGCGCGGGGCAGGAGGGCGAGGGGCAGAGGCCGCTGAGCGGCGAGGCAGACCCGTAGGGGCAGCAGCTCCTTCAGGAGGCCTGTGGGGAGAGAAGAGGGGGTGACCGCCGGGACGGGGCGGGGGGGCGTCGTGTCCCCCAGGCGCTCGTGCGGGGGGACACGCTCCCCACGGCCGGAGGTGCTGCCCCAGCAGCCCAGGCGGGAGCCAGCCCAGGCGGGCTGGGGGCAGAGGGACGTTACCTGCAGGCGAGGGAACGGGGCGCCCTGGAAGGCAGAGAGAGACGAGGTCAGCGGGGGGAAGAGGGCTGGGGGGCAGCCCCGCAGCCCCCCCCGCCCCGGCACCCCCCAGCCCGCATCCCGGCCGCCGCCCGCTCACCTTCTTGCGCAGGTAGAGGAAGAGCCCCAGCGCCACGAAGATGAGCCCCAGCACAAAGCCCCCCACCCCCGTCAGCATCTTGCTCCTGCCGGCATCCGACGGCGGCTCTGCGGGGACGAGAGCGGGGGGCTCAGGCCGCAGTGGGGGTGGCCCCGTCCCCCTGCCCACCTCCACCGGGGCCTCGGGCCCCCCGCCCCATGGGCGCCGCGCAGGGGCCTTACCCCAGGGCTGGGCGATGGGGTGCTGCAGGCTGACGTGCTCCACCTGGCACGTGTAGGCGTCCCCGCGCCGCGGGCTGGTTTCCAGCATCACCAGCACCTGGTAGGTCCAGTCTCCGTTCTGGATCACGTCCGTGGACACCACGCGCTCCGTCTCCTCCTGCCCGTTCTTGAACCACTTCACCTCGATCTCCGCCGGGTAAAAGCCCGTCACGTAGCAGAGCAGCCTGTCGGTCTCGGGCAGGGAGCTCGACTGCAGGGGGGAGACCCTCACCTTGGGCTGAACTGGGGGGGAGGGAGAGCGGGCTGGGAGGGGGCTGGCAGAGCAGCGGGGCCGCCCCGCACGCCTGCCCCAGCGCTGGCCCTCGTGGCCCCACGTAGGACTTGCCAGGGACTCACATCCCTGCCCAAGCACGGCGCGGCCACGCCCCCCCCCCCCCCCCCCCTCTCACGGGCCTGGGGGCTTCGGTTGTGCCCGTCCCTCGGGGAAACATTCTGCCTCGCTCTCACCTCTCCTCTCCATGATGAAAGGGGTCCACACCCTGTAGTTGTGCCGGCACGTGTCCACCTCAGCATGATCCCGCTCCAGTATGTCCGGCTGGCTGTTGAAGTACTTGGCTTGGTACTCGCCCAGGGGGGCGTCGGCCACGTAGTGCCCCACGTCGCTGTCGAAGTGCATGAGCTGCTGCCGGTTGTGGATGTACCTCTTGACTAACTTCACCCGCTCGGTGTCGTTGGTGAAGTAACAGTCGGCCTTGAACTGAAACTGTACAAACCCTGCTGGTGCAGACACGGGGAGGTCAGGGTTCCCCACTGCACCTCCTCCCGCCCCATCCGCCCCCAGGGAACTAATCCAGTGCCCAAGGGCTGCGGGAGGTGGGGAGGATGCCGCGGGACACCCCCCCCCCCCACGCCATCCCACCCCAGCTTTACAACTCATCTCCCCATCCCACTCATTTTCCATGGCAACCCCCAAAAAAACCGCTCCACCCCACCCTCTTTTGAGGCTCTGTTCCCCCTCCCAGCATCCAGAACCCCCCCATTGCACAGCTCACCTGAGGGCTCCTGGCCACCAGCCCTGTGGGCTCCCAGCACCACCAGGGCCACCAGCACGGCCCCAGCTCCCACAACACGACCACTCGCCATCGCTCGCACACCAGAGACTGGAAAGGTGCTGGGACCCCCCCTGAGGGACACTCTTCGGGGTGTCACCCCAGTTCTGTCCAATGCTGGCACTGGGAGTCCCCGCGAGGACCAGTGGGGAGGCAGGCTGGGCAGCATCACCCGTCACTGGGCAGAGCTGGGCCCCGCGAGGCTCCCTCCGACACTTGGCCCGTGCTGGAGCCCCGGTCCCAGGCAGGAGGCTGCCGGCCCCCGATACAGCAGGGGGTCCCCCGCCTCGGCAGCCCCCACCCCCAACCTCCCCACGACCCTCTCCAGGGGGCTGCGCGGCCCCAGTTGAACAGCGCACCCCTTGGGACCCTGCTGGGTGTCCGTCCGTCTGTCTGCTCTGCAGGGTGCTCTGCGCTGCTGCTCTGCCTGGGAACAGCGGAGTCAGCGTCGGGGCTGCCTGCCATTGGCTGGGCACTTGGGGGGGCCCCGTCCCCCGGGCAGGGGGGCCCTGGCTGGGAGCGACACCCACCCCTCGCCTGGTCCCGCTGGGGCTGCCCGGTGCCAGCAGAGGCGATGGCCGGAGGACGGGGCGCCGCGCTGGCGCTGCTGGCTGTGCTGACCCTGCGTGGCGCGGGGGCCGTGAAAGGTGCGTGAGGGCGCCGGGGTGGCGGGGTGGCGAGTTTGGGGGGGTGCGGTGGGGTGGGGGGGTGCCCTGGACCCGTGTGGGTTTGTATCAGGGCACGATCGGGCACTGCCCCGGGCACGGGGAGCTCCATCCCTCCCTGGTCATGGGTTACCCCCGCGTGGACATGGGCCCCACGGGCCCCCCAGGAAGGCAGGCTGTAGCAAGGGTGACCCCTCCATGGATCTCCCCGACCCCCACCTTCCACCCACCCTGTACCCAGGCTCCATGGGTCAGGTCCCTGCAGCACCCGGGTACTAGGAGTGTCGCTTTGCCTCACCCAAGGGGGTGTTGACGGGGGGGGGGGGGGGTGGGGGCAGCAGCGCTGGTGCCCCAGGGACCTCCCACCCCAGCCCACCTCACCCCAGAGCATGTCTGGGGGCAGGCAGGGTCCCAGAGCCTGGCTGCGCTGTCACTGGCCCCAGCCTCAGGATGACACCTTACGCCAGAGAGGACAGTGCCGGGGACGGGGCAAAGGCGGGGGTCAGGGGCTCCCTTCTGCGGGGGCTCCGCCTCTCCCCACCCCAAGAGCCTGCGGTGGCGGGGAGAGGCTCCGGTTGGGCTCCCGAGCCCTTGCGGTGTCCCTGGTGGGAGGCCTGGAGGGTGAGGAGAAGGGGCTGGGGCTGCCCCACGGCGGTGGCTGTTGCTGCCCCTCATCCCCGTCTCCCGGCAGTGGGGAACGCGATCCACCAAGGCGAGTTCCAGCAGCGAATCGAGTCGTTGCGGCAGGAGGATGGGGAGTTCCTGCAGCTCTTCAACGCCGACGAGGTTTTCCACGTGGACCTGCAGAAGCAGGAGACGGTCTGGCGGCTGCCCGAGTTCGGGCACTTCACCAGCTTCGAGGCGCAGGGAGCTGTGCAGAACAGCATCGCGAGCAAGTGGTGGCTGAACTACCTGGCGAAGCACTCCAACGACTCCCAGAGCCCTTTCGGTAACAGCGCGGCCACGGCGCGGCCGGTGCCCTCCCCCCCGGGGCCCCTGCCATGGCCAGTGCCCTCCCCCCCGGGGACCCTGCCGTGGCCACCGCTCCCTCAGCCTGAGGCCCGGTGCACAGCGCCCCGCTCCCCTGCGGCAGGCGGGCACCCGGGCACAGCCCCACGCTGGGCTGCGGGGTCTCCCTGGGTGGGCGGTGGGGCACAAGCGGGGACTCTCCAAAGCGCTCTGGAGGAGCAGCCCGGCTGAGCCCAGGCTCTAGGGCAGCACTAACCCCCTCCCTCCTCCCCGCCATGTCCCCAGTGCCACCCGAGGTGACGGTGTTCTCTGAGGACCCCGTGGAGCTGGGGGACTCCAACGTCCTGATCTGCTACGTGGACAAGTTCTGGCCGGCCGTCGTCTCCATCACGTGGCTGAGGAACGGGCAGGAGGTGACGGACGGCGTCCTCGAGACCGTCTTCTACCCACGGGAGGACAACACCTTCCGCAAGTTCTCCTACCTGACCTTCGTCCCCACGCGGGGGGACTACTACGACTGCCGCGTGCAGCACTGGGGGCTGCCCGCCCCCGTCCTGAAGCACTGGGGTGAGGAGGGGGGCTGGGCCGGGGCCTGCACGCCAGGGTCCCCTCCCCTGGCAGGCAGCCGGGGGGGCTCAGCAGCGCCCCGGCCTCACCCGCCCTCCCCCCTCCGCAGAACCCCAGCTGCCCCTCCCCGCCTCCGAGAGCACCGAGACCCTGGTGTGCGCCCTGGGCCTGGCCGTGGGCATCGTCGGCATCGCCGTGGGCACCGTCCTCATCCTCAAGGCCACGAAGATGAACGGCGCCCGTGCCCCGCGCGACCCCCTGTGAGGGGGCAGAACCCGGGGCACCCTGCTTTTCCCCAGCCAGACCCCCTGCACCCTCAGCCACCCCTCACCTCAGCCTGGAGGGAGCCCCTCACCCTGATGCCCCATATCTCTGCCCCACCCCGTCAGCAGCCCCTTCACCCTTGCAGACCTCATGCAGAGATGCTGGAGCTGGCTCCAGAGCCAGACCCGGCAGGGGCCCATCTCCACGGGAGGGCTGGGCTCCTTCCCGTGGCTGGGGCAAGCCGTGGTGATACCCAGAGCCGCCCCGGTTCATCCGCTGCCAGGGAAGATTTCTTCGGAGCCCAGAGGCCTGCACCAGTGGTCCTAGCACCCAGCCCACACCGCCGCTACGCTGGGGCTGCCCTGATCCCACGGCCATCTCCAGTTGGGGACGCGGTACCTCCTCCCAGCCCAGATGCAGGGTCTTCCCTGCAGACCCCTGAAGGGAGGGGAGGTGTGCCCTGCCCCATAGCTCCCCCTCGACGTACCATCTTGCCCCCTCCTCTCCTGCTCTGCTGCTTTGTCATTGCAATAAAGTAGGTTGGGGTTGATCCTGCCGCGCGACCCTCACCGTGAGTCCGTCATCTGCACCGTGCTAGGGGGTGTCTGCAGCTCTACAAGCCCCCTTGATGTCTGGATGATCTATGGGGCAGTGGGGTGTGGGGCAGGG
Organism: Leptosomus discolor; assembly: GCF_034619465.1. Classification (NCBI taxonomy): domain Eukaryota; kingdom Metazoa; phylum Chordata; class Aves; order Leptosomiformes; family Leptosomidae; genus Leptosomus; species Leptosomus discolor. The sequence goes on from NW_028237771.1 coordinate 69,233, forward strand.
CTCCATCTCTTGGCAGAGGGAAGGGGTAGGGTGACCTCTGGGGTTGTCCCATCCGAGGTAGGTGGGCGCTTAGCACCTCTAAAGAACGGTTCCGTGGGGGAGGCACCAGGTTGTGGTTCCTGGGGGGGAAATGGCACATAGCCACACTCACGGTAAGGCCAGGAAGGGGCTCCGGGACAGCCCGACCCATCCTGCTGTGCCACAAACACCAGCAGCCGTCCCTGGGGCACACGGCGCTCTGGTGAACTGAGTGTGGGCAGAGCCAACACCAGTCAGGGCCCAGATCCCGGGCAGGGGAGTCCTCACTGGGTCCACCAGTGCCCAGAGAGGCCCCCAGGGTTGGCTGGGCTCCCCAACCCCAGTGTTTGCCCCCCATGGGTGCGAGGGTGTGTGGCTGACCTCCTTGCAGGGCTGGGATGATACAAAGGGGGGAACAGGTGAACTACAGGCAAAGAGACCGGTTCATCCGACAGCTTTTTTCCTGCAGGCATCGTTCCCCGTCGTGCGCGCACACATACACGCACGCACACGCGCACGTATCCTGGGTGATGGAACGGAACCTTGCAGCCACCCCCAAAAGCCATCAGCTGGGGCAGAGGGGGAGCAAAGCCGGATCTTGCCCTCAGCCAGACCAGTTCGCCCAGCAGCAGCTTTGCCTGGTAACTGGTGACACCGCAGCCCTGCTCAGGAAGTCTCCGGCAACGCCTGTTTTGGTTCCCCTTTCCCTCCCCCGTCACCGCGCGGTCTAGGCACGAGGGTTGTGCACGTGGGGCGGGGCTGGCGGGGCGCTCTGCAGGCTCAGCTTTTGGTGCCGGAGCTCCACGTTGTGCCGGCGAAGGGGTCCGAGCCCACTGGGCAGAGAGGTGCTGAGCCCCACGTGCGCGAGCCCACGCTTAGGGGCTGAGACAGCGGCACAGACCGGCGAAATTCCCACCGCCGTGGGGCTGTGGAGGAGAAGCAGGCCCCGAGGAAACCCCCAGACCAGGAGCAAATCCCTCCCGGGAGCGGCCGATGTGGACAAGGCAGCGCGGCGGCCCTGGGCCTGCTTCCCTCCTTGCTGGCGGCGAAAGAGGAAGATGCGGCTGGAACAGAAAGGGGATGACGTGCGGCGGGGAGGATGTGAAACCCGCCTGCCTCACATGTGGGTGGCACGCTAGGGTCGCACGGGGGTACCGGCGGCATCGCTCTGAACACAAACACCCCCCACACCCCCCACACCCCCCGGCGGAAAGCGCTGGAAGGGGGCACGGCCGCGAGGTCCGTCCAGCATGGGGCCTGGTGGGAAGCAGAGCTCTTGCTGTGGGGGCTGAATAAAAACTACCGGGCGATAACCGTTTTCTAGGACAAGACCAAATAAAGAGCAGCAAAGGCCGAGCCCCCACCCCTGGCATCACAGGGTGGTGACCAGACAGGAGCCTCTGTCCCTCCAGGGTCGATCTGGGGCTGACCCCCAACCGTGGATGCGTCTCCCCGCAACCCACGTGCTGAGGGGGCTCAGCCCTGGGGAGCACGGGGCACACCGTGGGGGCACGGCCGGAGCAGAGGGGGTCGGCTGTTGCTGGAGACGCCAGGCTTGTCCTCCCCCCACCCCGGGCAAAGGCACCGCAACCTCAGGAGGACACTCGTGGACACCAGATGCCAGCGGGGAGGGAGATGGGTTTGGAAAGTGGATACAATCCTGCAGGGGCTGGGGGGGAGGGGGGGGGGGGGGCGCAGGGCTAGCCAGAGGTGTCCAGGGGCTCCCGCCACGCAGACCCCAGCACCCAACAGGGGCACGTCCTAACAGATGGATCCCAAAAACGGCCGCTTCTCGCTGCCCCCCAGGCTTGGACACGCGCGGGGCCTGGAGCCGGCACAGGGCTGCCGGAGCTGGGGGCTACCAGCTGAGATCCAGCCCGCACCCCCCCAGCCCCCAGCACCCAGGGGAACCCAGCAGTGCTGGGCCAAGGGCTAACTGGAGCCTGGAGCTGCCTGGAATCTGCTGGAGACCGGTGATGCAGACCAGTGCTGCCTGCTGACTGGTTGGGCTGGGGTTACTGGAGGGCAAAGAGAGCAGGCAGCGCCCTTTTCCCAGAAGTGCTGGCGTGTCTTGTGGTGGGGACACTGGCTTTGGTGGAAATCCCCTGTCTCCGTGGGTGCGGGGAGGGGGTGGGGGGGCAAGCCGGCCAGGCGGAAGCTCCAGCGGCTCTCGCCTCACCCCGAGGACGCCAAGCCCCGCGGCGTCAGGGACCTGAGGCCAGGAAAGGGATCACTGGCGCATCAAGCCGAGCGGCCGCAGCCCCAGCTGGCGCACAGGGGTGTCCCCTTACAGCGGGCAGTGGGGGATCAGCCCCCTCGAGACCTCCGCCAGCCCCAGCCAGGCCCTCCGGCTGTGCCAGAACGCTCCAAATGGGAGCCTGACGATACCGTTACCAGCCAGTCAGGAGCTGGTGCTCCCATCCCTCACGCCGCAGACACGCAGCCCCCACAGCTACCGTGGTCCCTGCTTGGGTCATGCCCCCCGCCACCCCCAGCCCTACGCCAGGGCTCTCTTCTGCCTTTCTGAGAGCCCAGGGGTGTCGTGAGAAGGGGGAAATGGGCGCCAGGGGATTTCCAAGAGAAGGTTGCTCCCTCCCCCGGGGCTGCCGTGTCACCTGTTACCAGGGGAAGACTCGTGAGAGAAGACCCGAGCCCAGAGAGCGGCAGAACGGAGTGAGTGGGGTGGTGCCCTCGCCCTCCCTGCAGAGTCCCCCAGAGAGCAGCTTCCCAGGGAGGACCACCCCCCCTCCTGGGGATGGTATCAGGATGCCAATGCTCTGGAGAGGGAGAGAGAATGAAAACACCCTCAAAAGACTCAAACACCCCTTTTTACCACCGTCAGAACAGCTGCAGGAAGCCGGAGGGTGACCGGCCCATGAGGGTAGGGTGGGCAAGAGAAGAGTCATGTCTCCCCAAATCCTTGAGCCGCCCCGTGCCCCAGAGCAGGGTCTGAGCTCCCACCCTGGCATGAAGCAGGACAAGCCTACTGCTGTCCCCAATCCCACAGGAGACAGGAGAGCTTCCCCCACGCAGGGGAAGCACCTTTCAGGGGTCCTGGCTCTGGATGTCCCCACCCCCCGCAAAGCCCCCGCTGACACCACGGTGCTGGGAAGCGGGGCGGGGTGGCAGCACGGCAGCCCCGGCGTGCACCAGGACCGGTCCAGGCCCTTTGGACTCGGCAGGACTTTGCCCTGACTGCAAGGGGCACGGAGCAGCTCCAGGCACCTTCTCCTTCCCCAGGCCCTGCCCAGGGCGGTACCACCCCCACCCAAGGACAGGCCCGAGTCCGCTCCAGATCGGTGCGCGGTGAGAGCAGGCGAGGCAGCACGGCAGGAGTCATGGCGCCCTGGTGGCTTCGTTTTGAGTCTGTCCTCTGTCACAGCGCCTAGCAGAGCTCCCTTCATCCCGAGGGAACCCGACGGCACGTGTGGCTCTTGAAAGCTGCCTGAAAACTCACTTCCACCCAGACAAAACGGGACCAAGGTCGCCTCCCCGCCACGCTGCCACTGTCCAGCCCAGCCTGCCCCTTGCATGCAAGGTTTTGCTCCTCCTCATTTATGTCGGGCCCCTCCTGGGCCAGGAATTCCTAAGTTTCAACACAGACACCCCCATTGCCTCGTTGAACGGCCTGCGGAGCGACGCAGGAAGGCAAACGCTTCCATTTTTGCCTTGAGACCACACCTGCCGCGGCAGAAGAGCTTTTCGTTATTACACGCAGGGGAGATGCCGAGGGATCCCTCCAACAGCAGCCACATTCAGCATCTCCCTGCCTATACAATGCCAGACAGCGACTTCCCTTCTCACCCACCGAAAGGCCGAGGGCTGGTGGGAAATGGCGGTGCCTCCGAGAGAGGCAGAACTGTCAGGTGACGCCTGGAGGGACAGCGCTGCCTCCTTGAGTCGCTGTTTTTCACAATGCTCCAACACCAGCCGGCTTGGCCAAGCGTTATCTTCCCTGCTCAGTTTTTAAGCGCCCGTAACCACCTTTGGGATGTGGCAGCTCGGGAAAGATCATAGGATGATGGAATGGTTTGGGTTGCAAGGGACCTTTAAAGGCCATCTAGTCCAACCCCACCCGCCATGGGCAGGGACATCTTCAACTAGACCAGGTTGCTCAGAGCCCCGTCTCCAGCCTGTCCTTAAACACTTCCATCTCCAGCCTCTCCGGGCAATCAGGTCCCGCGTCTCATCACCCTCAGAGTAAAACATTTCTTCCTTGGATCTACTCAGAATCTGCCCTTTTTGAGTTTAAAACTGTTCCCCCTTTGTCCTGTGGCTACAAGACAAGCGAGGCGCAGACCCTCCCTCTGCACCCCCTCTACGCCGCTGCCCTGCCCCAGACAGCCCTGCCTTTGTCCCCACAGCACAGCAGCGGCTGCCACCATCACGCTCTGCCAATCCAGCCGCCAGCCCTTGAGCCCTGTCTGCCCGGCGTTCTCCCGCACAAAGACGACTTAGACGCCGGCCAGCCCCTGCTTTGGTAGGCTCCACAGCCGCGCAAAGCCTCGTTCCACCCTCAGAGTGTGGTTTGGGGGGAGGTTTTTACTACAGAAGGGCAGCTGCCTCTCACGGAATGAGCACCAGCAGCCCCTCGCCTCAGCCTCGCCTTCGGGAGGAAGGGGCCACCGCGGCATGAGTCGCACCCCGGCTCCGCTGAGAGAGCACCGCTGAAGCAGGGCGAGGGGGAGCAGCGCAGGAAGGCGATGGCGCTGGCCTAGCGCCCCCAAGCGGCCATCAGGGACATTGTCCTTCATGCTCACATCCTTGGCAGCACTTGTCTCCCCCTCGCGCTCACGCCACCTCCTGCCCGTTTCTCCCCTCACGCTCACAGCCCCTTCCCGCCCGTTTCTCCCCTCACGCTCACAGCCCCTTCCCGCCCTTTTCTCTCCTCACGCTCACAGCCTCTTCCCGCCCTTATCTGCCCTCATGCTCATGCCCTTTCCCACCCATTTCTCCCCTCACACTCATGCCCCTTCCCGCACTTTTCTCCACTCATGCTGACCCCCATTCCCGCCATTCTCTTCCCCTGCACTCATGCTCCTTCCCGCCCTTTTCTCCCCTCACACTCACAGCCTCTTCCCGCCCTTATCTGCCCTCATGCTCGTGCCCTTTCCCACCCGTTTCTCCCCTCACGCTCACAGCCCCTTCCCGCCCGTTTCTCCCCTCACGCTCATGCCCCTTCCCGCACTTTTCTCCACTCATGCTGACCCCCATTCCTGCCATTTTCTTCCCCTACACTCACGCTCCTTCCCGCCCTTTTCCCCCCTCATGCTCAGGCCTCTTCCCGCCCTTTTCTCCCCTCACACTCACAGCCCTTTCCCGCCCATTTCTCCCCTCACACTCACAGCCCCTTCCCACCCATTTCTCCCCTCACACTCGTGCCTCTTCCCTCTCATTTCTCCCCTCACGCCACTGCCGCTTCCCGCCTTTTGTCCTCTCTCTGCCCCATTTTCCATCCAGCAATGGGTGACAGTGCCTGCTCTCTGCCCCACAGATCGGCTGATGACGCCAAAGGCAGGAAAGCTGAGTTTGGATGCGGCCGTCAAAGTTGTGTGAAGGGGTAACAGGTCTCTGAGTAGAAGCGGGAAGTGTCAGTGGATCTGAGTAGGCAGAAGGAGGGGGTGAGCGTTGGGCTTTGGGTTGGTGGTGGTGACCAGCAAGTTTGAGCATAGCGGGAGTAGGGTCTCTGAGGGTAAACCAGACCCGGGACGGGGATGCAGTGTTTCGGCGGAGAGATGCAGCTTGCAGCAGCAGGGAAAGCTGCGAGCATAGCCAGCCGTGACCAAGCGCGGACAGATCCGCAGGCAAGAATCGAGAGGAGCAAGAGGCGCCGGCCTGAGGAGCGGGAAAACGTGAGTGATAGAGGGGGGATGGATGCCTTTGGGAAGAGCTGGCTTCCCAGCCACCCCAGGAGTTCTCAGCACCCCAGTCACCCCAGCAAACCCAGACCAGAAAGCTGCTCACCCTCGTGAGGGTTTGCACCGCCTTGTCCCCCCCACTTCCCCTTGGGTGTGGGGTTACCTGGCCCACCAGGGAGGGATCCCCCCGCATCCCATCCCCGTGCACGGAGAAGACCAGCATTTTCCCTCTCAGACAGCTCCTACTTGAGCTGAAATCCCAGCGGAGCTGCAGTGTCAGGGGACCAAGAGGCGCCTGTGTTTTCCCAAAGCTTTTTTTTTTTTTTTTGTCATGGCTTTTCTTTTTAGTTTGCAAGACTTCTGTCAGGAGCCATCGAGAAGCATTTTGTAGCCCAGATGTTCTGCAGCTCCTTCCAGACCGAGCAGCCCGTTTGCAGGTGCGTTTACTAACAGTGGATTTATGTGCACGCCTGTTTGTTCCCCACTTTGTCCCCGGGATGGGAACTCGTCTCTGTACGGAGGAATTCCGTGACGGAGGAAAACACGTCGGTAAGCTAGGGGAAAGCGAGAAAAAGGAAACCAAAAAAAAAAAAAACCAAACAAAAAAAACAACCCCCAAAAAGCAGCAAAATTATAGATGATCTATTACAATACAACTTTAAAAAATTACTTACAAAACATGATACAGGCCGTCGGCTCAGCACCAGGGGGCACACCTCTGCTTTTTAAGAAAACTAAAAAGCAAAGACTGGTGCCCCTTTAAAATTCTTTTTATCGGACAGCACCAAGAAAATAATTTGTTACTTTTTTTTTTTTTTTTAAATTAGTATTTTTTTCCTCCCCTCCCTCCTCCCCCATGCAGAAATTCACTTCTCGGTTTGTTATTTTTTTTGGGGGGGGGGATCCAAAATTACACCGCAGGGACCAGTAGTGATGGTTGCATCCACTCCTTTAAATAATATAATTAATTTAAAAAAAAACAAAACAAAAAAACCACACAGTAAAAACACAACGTCCTTCTTCCTCACTTCCTTCCACGGGCTGGGGATAGGCTTCGTTGGAGGCTGTTTAAATACTCCCATTGTACAGGGGGGTGGTTTGCAGCGACTGGAGGTAGGACTGAGGACAGCGACTGGAACCCCTTTTTGCTAACGGGTGCAGCGGGGAAGAGAAGCAGCACCTTGATGGGGCAGGGAAGCTTTTGGTTTGGGTTTGGGGTTGTTTTTTTTTTCCCCCCCTTCGAATTAATTAGCCTTGATTAGCCGAGGAGCAAAGTCACGCAGCTGCTCCACCTACGCGAGTCAGGCCGGGCCAGACTGCGGAGCCCAGGTGGGTCAATGCGTTGCCGGTGGCGCCGAACAGCGCGGCCGCTGCTGTGGGGCCGCGCCCAACAGAGGTAACGCTCCTGGGGAAGGAGGCGCCCCTGCATCCATCCCCTCCTGACCCCGAGGCACCGGCTTTGAAGCTCGAGGGGAGGGTCGCCGCGGTCCCAATCCACGCGGGGAAGAGAGGTGCGAGAGCTCTCGCCGTGCTAATCCCGGGCTAGCGCTGCTTGACCGGAGTCGTCCTGGGCTCGCCTGCCGTGTTAGGCTTTAAAACTCTCTCCAGGCAGAGGGCAAACCCGAGTGCTGTTCCCTCTGCCTGGTGGGTGTGCTCCTCGAGGGATTCCCCCTGCGGCGGTGGGCGCATGGAAAAAATAAGCCCTGGGAATGCTGGGGATGAGCATTCGGAAGGAGGTACTGGGAGGAAGGGAGCACTGCTGGGCACCGAGGGAGGTAGCCAGTGAATCTGTTAAAAATTTTCCTCTCTGTCTCTCTACATATTAAAATATAGATTTATTCTAAGCGTTAAAGTCTCTTTGGCATCTCTCCAGACCCTGGCCCCCGCGGGGGGCGGCGGCGTGTCGGTCTCGGTGTACGTGGGCAGGGCTGGCGCCTCTGCTCCTGGCAGGTGGGTGACACGACGGACGACGTGGGGGGGAGGCGGGTCCTGCTGCCTCGCCGCTTGGCGGTGGCGGGGGGGGGGGGGGGGGCGGGGGGCGATGCGAGGAGGCGAGGTTTGCCCCGCTGGAGGCCAGAGTGTGGCAGGGAGGGTGACGGTTTGGTCCTAGCCGAGGAAACAGACTGGGCCCACCTCGAAGCCGAACCGCTGGCCAGGCTCGCCGAAGTCCACGATGCGCACGTCCAGCAGCGGGAGCTGCTCCAGGCGGGGCGTGCTCACCTCCAACACCGTTCGGCCGAAGCCCTTCCGTGCCTGCAGGGGAGGGGAGGTGGGTGGGTGGGTGAGGGCCAAGGGGCCACCGGGACAAGCTGACCTTCTCTTTTACTCAGCGGCCTCTGCTGCTCCGGCATTACCCAGACTCAACCCCGGGGCGTCTCTGTCTGATCACCCCTTCTCCCTGCACCCTGGCGATGTGCGCTCGCAGCCCAGAAAGCCGATGGCACCCTGGGCTGAATCACGAGCAGCGTGGCCAGCAGGTCGAGGGAGGGGATTCTCCCCCTCTATTCTGCTCTGGTGTGACCCCACCTGCAGCGCTGCGTCCGGCTCTGGGGCCCCCCCAGCGCAAGAAAGACGTGGACCTGCTCGAGCGGGTCCAGAGGAGGGTCATGAAGATGCTGAGGGGGCTGGAGGAGCTCCCCTGTGAGGACAGGCTGAGGGAGCTGGGGGTGTTCAGCCTGGAGGAGAGAAGGCTCCGGGGAGCGGCTTCCAGTGCTGAAAGGGGGCGCAGGAAAGGTGGGGAGGGACTCTTGATCAAGGGATGTGGTGATAGGACGAGGGGTAATGGCTTTAAACTGAAAGAGGGGAGATTTAGATGAGATATGAGGAAGAAATTCTTCCCTGTGAGGGTGGTGAGACCCTGGAAGAGGTTGCCCAGAGCAGCTGTGGCTGCCGCCTCCTTGGCAGGGCTCAAGGCCAGGTTGGATGGGGCTGGGAGTGACCTGCTCTACTGGGAGGTGCCCCTGCCCATGGCAGAGGGGTTGGGACTAGATGGCCTTTAAGGTCCCTTCCAGCCCAAACCATTCGATGACTCCACGATTTCACCGGATCACCCCTCTCCGGGGTGCCCTACTTATAGCACCCCCAAGGGGGAGACACCCTGCCTTCTCTCGCTTCGTCCATCCCTCCATCTTGGCGCCTTCTAGTGCTTCCTCCCTCCTCGTTGCCCGTTCGGGCCTTCACCCGTGCCTTTTTCTTCACCTTTCTCTCCTCTGGCCCCCCCTGTATCCTGCATCCACCTACGTCCCTCTCCCCGCCACCCACCCCCCCACCTGCCCCCGTGCCGCGCTCACCGCGCAGCCGTCCGTCACAGCTTTGACGTAGGGGCTGGTGTCGTAGCTGAGCTCCTCCTCGTTGGCAGCCAGGAAGCGGAGGGCACGCTGGTGGTCCCCCGGTGGCGGTGCTGTGCCAGGCCACCGAGCGGTGGCAGTGGTAGGTGAAGTTCTGGCGGGCAGAGACGCTGAGGAGCCGTAGGAAGGTCAGCTGCACCACGCCGAGGGGCTGGCTCTCCGAGTCCACGTAGGAGAACTGCGGGACCAGGAGACGAGTCAATGGGGGCCAACGGTGTGTGGAAAAGTGGGGCTGGAGGGGGTCTGCTGGGATCTAGACACCCCCCGCCCCCCTTGAGGAGGCGGCTGGGGAAAGGGAGATGGTTGGAAGGGCTGGCGGGTTCAAGGTCAAGCGGGGTGACATTTCTCCTTGGAAATGGAGAGGAAGAGAGGCCCCCAGCTGCCCCCCGAGAGCCCCCCCAGCTGCCCTGAGAGCCCCCGGATGGGCGTTACAGGCAAGGGCAGCAAGCGCAGGCAGGCCCCTGGGAAAGGCAGGGGGGCTCGCCAGAGGCCGGCGAGCTCAGACCACCTCCTTCCTGGAAGAGGAGGGAGACCCCACGCAGGGAATGCACACCACACACACACCCCCCCCCGGGGCCTCACCCCTCCGTGCCGCAGGGGGCTCAGCCCACGCTCTCCACCGCGAGCCGACGGGCATCATCCTTACCCTGCTGCCTTCCTGGAACTGACTGAACCATCGCTGGGGCACCTCCTCCGGCCCACGCCGACAGCTTCACCTGGAAGAGGAGAGGCAGCCATGAGGGAGACGGCGAGCACCCCGCGGCCCATCCCCACCACCCTGCCTCCCGAGGCGGCGCGGGCACCCCGCTTCGCTCACCTCCTGCACGTCCTTGCTGGGAAAGACGCAGGTCTCCCCACCTGCCGTGAAGTTGCAGTAAACCTTGAAAGAGTCTCGGGCGCAGCCCTGGTTGGGGTCGATCCAGTACTCGCCTGCGTGGGGAGGAGAGGGCTCAGCCCACAGCGCGGTGCCAACCGCCATCCTCACCCTCGCTGCCGGCGCGGCTCACCGTCAGGCAGGCCCGGGTGGCTGAGCTGCAGGTCCTGGCAAGTGCGGGCAGGGTTGTCCCGGGTTCCCATCGGGCGCCGCATCCCCTCGATCTCCTGCTTGAGGGAGTTGAGGGAGCCGAAGATCTCTCCATGCCGTCGGCGTAGTCGCGAGCCGCCTGGTCGGCGGCCGCCCTCTCTCCATCCTCGCCCTCCGCCTCCTCCTCCTCCACCAGTTTGCTGGCGTCGATGGGAGCGCTTGCTCTTCTTGGGCAGCTGGATCGGCAGGGGCTGGATCACCTCCCCGGGGGGACCCTGCGGCGGGCACAGCACCGTCGGCACCTGCGCAGGGGGCTGCAAAGCCCCCCGCTCCCCGCGACCCCAAACCACCCCGTGCTCAGGCTTTGAGGCAGGGGACATCCCTCCCGGGTGTCACTTGACCTACCGAGGGGCTGTTCCTACATCCCCCTTCCCTGACCCCAACACTTGAGCCACTCACCGGGGTGCCCAGGGGGTCCCGGGGGTCCGCGTTCACCTTTGGGTCCTGCTTGGCCCTAGAGGAAAGAGACACTCGCGGGCATCAGCCTCGGGCAGGACCGAAGGTGGTGCCAGGGTGGGGGGGCACCAGCTCGGCGCTTACCATGGCTCCTTTGGCACCTTTGGGACCAGCTGGACCCTGCAAAGCGAGACCGGGGCTGTCAGTGACTCGGGGCTGTCACAGTGGGGCTGGGGGGGGGGACGACACGACACAGCATCTGCCCCCACCCCACAGACCCAGGGATGGAAACTGGGAGCCAGGCGCAAGGACGAGAGAGGAGGAGGGAGCAGCGGGGGGCTTGGAGAAGGAGGACGTGGGACTGGAGTGACACTCACGGGAAGTCCGGGGGGACCAGCGGGGGCCGATGGGTCCAGTAGCACCGGGGATCCCCTGCACGATGGAAGAGCCGAAACCGGCGTGAGGAAACGGGGACCGCCTCGCTCCCACCTCCCCCACCACCCTGCAGGACACCCCCACACACACCCCCGCCCCGCTCCCAGAGCCCCTCGCCCAGGTTGTCCCCTGCCCCCGGCTTTGACAATCCCTGCCCGCGTGGGACCCTCCAAATCACAACCCCGTCCTCATCCCACCCCCACCCCTCCCAGGCTTCCTCCATTCCCCAGGCCCCCGCACTCACCGTTTCTCCTTTCTGCCCCGTGGAACCCTGGGGGCCGGGGAGACCTCGGTCTCCCTTCTCCCCCTGCTCCCCCGGGGGTCCGATCAGGCCGATGAGACCAGGGTGACCCTGGGGAGACACACGCGGTGATCAGCACGGCGCCCACGAACGACGACACGGCGGGTGCCCAGTGGGGGGACAGCCCTCAGGGGACCCACAGGAACCAGTGGTTGGCCGCCTAGTGGGGTTGAGGGCCTCGGCCCCCCCCAGGCGTGGGGCGTGCCACCCCACACCGGGGCGCCACGGTCCCCGACTCGTGTTGGTGGACCCACACCGGGGCGCCCGCTGCACCCCGCTCACCTTCTCTCCTTTGGCACCGGTGTCACCTTTGAGGCCGGGGGAGACCTGGGGGACCCTGCAGAGGTACACGGGGGATGTGAGGAGCATAAATTTGGGGGGGGGAACCCCCCACATCTTGGGAGGTGGCAGCGGGGCACAGGGGGCCACACTCACCACTGGCCCCGGTGGCCCAGCCTGGCCTGTGGTCCCCGGTTTGCCTTGTTCTCCCTGCGCAGGGAGAGAGGACGAGGGTGAGTCTCCCCAATCCGGAGCGGGTGCCACCGGTGGCAGCGCACACCCGGGGTGGCTCCCCGCGGACCGCGGGGCACGGTGACAGTCCCCTCACGGCGGTGAGGGACAGACCCTCGCCCCTCCTCTGCCCTGTTGCCACCATGTTTTCACCCCGGTGCTCTCTCACCGGGACGTTGGCGCTTACCACCGAGCCGGGCAGACCTCTGAGCCCGTCGGGACCCTGCTTCCCGGCAAGGCCCTGGGGACCCACGGGACCCGTCTTGCCAGGAGCACCCACTGCGCCCGGTTCTCCCTGTTGGGGACAGAGGAGCCGAGTGAGGCCGACCCATAAGGCAGGTGCACCCCTGGGTGTCCCCACGGGGCACCGCCGGACCCCAGCGTGGGGCTGGGGCGTCACCGAACCGCTCACCTTCGCGCCCTTCTCGCCCTGACGCCCCTCGGGGCCGGGGGAGCCGGCTGGACCCTGCGGAGAGGAGAAACGGGGCGGGTGAGGGACGGGGACATCCGGGTGGGTGTCACAGCCAGAGCGGGGCTCACCCAGCGCTTACCCTCTTCCCCAGGGGACCGGAGGACCGTTCTCGCCCGTTGGACCCGGCGAGCCCTGAGGAAGGAGAAGAGAAAGGAGTCGAGCGAGCTGGCCTCGTCCCGGGACGGAGAGGAAGGCGAGGAGGAGGATCCCACGCCACGTGAGGAGCACCCAGAGGAATGGGAGGGTCCCGGGATCAGGGGGACCAGGTCCGATGGCCACGGGAGGGGAGGACAGGCTGGGCCCCCCGGCGTTCCCAAAGCGGTGGGCTCGATCCAGCCCCAACCCTCGCGGTGGGGACGCCCCTGGCCCCGAGCTACGGCGAGGGGCACTCACCGGCTCCCCTGGCTCGCCGTCCTCCCCACGCTCGCCCTTGGCGCCATCCTGGCCCTGTCGGGAAGAGAAAACCGGGAATCGGCACCATGCCCCTCCACGAATCCCAACCCCGTGCCCAAGGAAGACCCCTCCAGCGGTGGGAGAAGCCCCGGAGAGGGTGGGACGCGACACTCACCCTAGGGCCCATTTCACCTGGGGGTCCGGGATCGCCCGAAAGCCAACGGGACCCTGGAACAGAGCGAGCTGTCAGCCTGAGGGCACCCCAACGCCTTCCGGAGGGTGCCCGCCCTTCCTCCCTCCCCGTGTCCCCACATCCCGGGAAGGGGGACACGACACTCACGGGTGTTGCCCTTGGGCCCGTCGTCACCGGGGGGCCCTTTCCCTCCCGTGGCCCGGCAGCACCGGCAGCTCCGGCTTCTCCCTTCTCCCCTCGCTCTCCTCGCGGGCCCTGGGGCAGGGGGGACAAGATGGGGGTCAGCAGGCGGCTGGGCAGCCGGGGGGGCGGGGATAGATGGGGAGGGGGTGTCCCTGCTGTCACTCACCTTCACTCCTGGCTCCCCTTGGATTCCCGGGGCCCCCGACTCACCGGGGTCCCCCTAAAAAAGCAGAGAGAAGTCAAGCCCCCCGTCATTGCCACCCCTCTGGATCGGTCCCTTGACCTACCGATGCGCTGTCGCCCCACGGCCTCACCCCCCCCTCTGCACCCCGCCAGCGCCGCTCCCACCCCCCTCCCTGGGGGGCCGAACCCCGATATCCAGGGATATACCTTCTCGCCAGGAGGTCCCAGGTTCCCAACGCCTCCGGGGGTCCTTGGGGTCCCTGTGGGTGGGTGGGGGAGAGCAGAGACGGTCACACCCCGCACCCCACATGGGAAGGGCAAGGGGGGGCGATGGGGGGGGGGGGGGGGGCAAGGGGAGAGCGGCAGCACTTACGTCAGCTCCAGAGGGTCCAGCTGGGCCACGGGGGCCTGGGGGGCCGGGTGGGCCCTGGGGTTGGGGAGGGGGGGGGGAGAAAGCACAGAGTGAGGATGCTCCTGGGGTACCCCCACCCAAAGTGACATGGGGCTGGGGGGGGGGGGGTGGGGGGAGGGGGGCCAAGGTCACTTACCATGGGGCCCACGTCACCCGTTTCACCCTTCTCACCAGCCGGACCCGGCAAACCCTGAGGCGAGGGAGGGCGTTAAAAAGGGGTGGGGGGGGGGAGGTGGGGGTGGGGGGGGGTGGGGGGGCAAACAGCGATGAATGTGTAAATGGGGGGGGGGGGGGCACATCTGGGTGACATGGGCGGGCGGTGCAGCCGGATGGGGGGACACACACACACACACACGCAGTGGGATGGGGGCAGCAGGGGACGCTCCCAGCTGAGCCCCCAAACCCCCCCCCAGCCCCTCTTGGGTGGGTGGGTGTCCCCCCCCGGTTTGGGGACAGGCAGGATGGGTGCGGTGGCCCTGCCCTGGAGTGCCGGGGGGTAGCTGTGGGGGGCTGGGGAGGTTGAAGGGGGGGGCTTCTGCTCACCTGGAGCCCCGATGGGGCCGGGGGGGCCGTTGAAGCCCCGCGTCCCCCTCGTCACCCTTGGCCCCAAAGTGTCCCTGGGGGACCCCTGGCACCTGGTTCCCCGTCGGCACCCTGTGAGGGTGGGAAGGGCGGGGGGGGGGGCGGGGGGTGTCAGCTCACCCCCAGGGACCAGACCCCAGGACAGGGACGTCTCCTCGCCGAGACCGTCCCCTCCTCGGTGTGGCCCCCAGGGGTGACGCAGACACCCCCCCCCCCCCTCGCCCCCCAAAATCTCACGGCGTTTGTGTCGTTCCCCCCCCCCCGCCAACCCATGGCCTCCGGGATACTCACGGCGGGCTCCGGGCTGCCCCACCGACCCGATGGGTCCGGGGGGACCAGGAGGACCCTGTGAAGGAGGGAAAGGGTCAGCGAGGCTGGGCCAGACCTGGGGGGGACAGCGGGGACAAGGTCTGGGGTGGCAACTGGGGGACGGGGGTCACTGGTCACACTCACGTGCTCGCCCTTGTTGCCTTTGGTGCCTTTCTGCCCTGGCTCGCCCACCTCGCCCTGGGGGGGGGGTAAGAAGGAGGGTGCTCAGCCCCAGCATGGCGGAGAGAGGGGACACGGGGGACACCGCCTTGTCCTCGGCCCTCACCTTGTCACCGTCCTCCCCAGGGCCACCGGGGGGGCCGGCTGGGCCGGGTAACCCCACGGGACCCTGACGCCATCACGGCCGGCGGGACCCATGGGGCCCTTCTCACCCTGGAGGGGTGGGAAAAGAGGGGGTACGGGGATGGGGTGTGAGGGTGGGGTGGTGGGGGTGGGTGCCTTGCACCCCTCCCAGATCCCACCGCCTCTCCCGGCGGGATATCCCTGGGCACTCACGGGAACTCCTTTCTCTCCGGCGGGACCCGGTGGTCCTTGTGGTCCCGGTCGTCCTGGGGGGCCAACGGGGCCACCTTGTCCGGGGCCACCTCTCCTCCCCAGGGGAGCCCTAGGTCGGGGGGGGGGGGGGGGGGGGAAGATGGAGGTGTTGGGGAGCGGGGGGGCATCAGCCCAAGGGGAGCCACGGGGCTCACATGAGAGGGGTGGGGGACACACTCACTGCGGGTCCTGGGGGTCCCGCTGGACCCTCGTTGCCCTTCAGCCCGGGCCACCCTGCGAGAAGAAGGGGGGGGGGGGGGGGGGCGGGTGTCAGTGCGATGCTGCTGAGGGGGGGGGGGGGGGGGGGTGGTCTGGGGGGTCCCGGCTGAGCCAAGGAGGGGGTTGACTCACCGGGGTGCCAGGCAGACCCCGCTCACCGGGGAAACCCCTCAAACCGGCGGGTCCGTCCTTCCCAGGGGAGCCAGTGGGGCCGGGGTCTCCCTAGAGCGAGAGAGGGTGAGAGTGAAGGGGGGGGGGGGGGGGGGTGTCCACACCCTGGTACCCCATCCCACACCCTCTCACCGTGCCCACAGCACCCCAACCCCGACCCACCCTCTCACCTTGGTGCCCTCCTTGCCTGGAGGGTCCCGGTAGCCCTTGTTCTCCTGGGGGGCCGGGGGGGCCCGGGTGGCCTCGCTCCCCCCATGGGGCCAGACTCACCGGCGGCTCCCTGGCAGATTGAGGAGGGGGGACACACACACCCCCCCCCCCCCAAGTCAGTGCAGCCCTGGGGGGTGGGGAATTGGGGGGGGACACCCCCTCACACCACCCCCCCCACAAAACCCCCCCATGGGCTCACCTGAGGTCCCACCACCCCGGGGGGGGCCAGGGGGGCCGGTCTTGCCTTGGAAACCCTGGAGGAGAGAGGACAAAATGGGGGGTGGGGGGTGGGGGGGGTTGTGTGGATCAGCACCAGGAAGGGGGGGGGGGGGGGGGGCTGGAGGGGGCGTTGGGGACAAGCGGAGGGGACAGGAGAGCGGCTGGAGGGGCAGCATGGGTCGATGCTGGGGGAGGGGGGGGGGGGGGGGAGAGGTAGGGGGGGGGATGGGGGGGGGGACACACACGACACAGGGACACTTACGACTTCTCCTCGCTGGCCGGGGTGCCCGGGGAGCCCGTCCTTGCCGGGGGGGCCCTGGGGGGGGAAGAAAGAGGGGTGTGAGCGGCACCGGGGGCACCTCACATTGAGGGGGGGGGGGGTGGCACACACGACACCCCACTACTTACGGGGGGTCCTTTGGGTCCCGGGAAGCCGTTGGGTCCCTGCGGTCCTGGCAGGCCCTAGAGGGGACACGAGCAGGGGGGGGGTGGGTGACACCGGGGACGGGTGTTAATTAACGCTAATTAACACAGAGCTCGTTAGCAGAGCATCACCGTGACCCCCCCCCTCATCAGTGTTGCGTTGAGACGGAGCTGTGTGCGCCCAAGGGGGGGGGGGGGGGTCAACTGGGGGTCTGGGGGGCAGGGGGGGGGATGTCCCAGAGCCCAGCACGGTCATGGTGGCCGCAGGATGGGTGGCTGGTGGGGATGGCACCAGGGGACACCAGTTGGGGACACCCCACCCCCACCCCCCCCTTCACCCCAAATCCAGGCCGGGCCACCCTCTTACTCGTTCTCCTGGGGGGCCGTGGGGACCGTCGCTGCCAGATGTGCCCTAAAAGGGGGGGGGGGGGGGGGGGGGGGGTGAGGAAGAGGAGAAGTTTTGGGTGACCGACTCCAGCTCCCACACGTGTGGGTCGGGGTGAGCCCACCCCCCCCTTTGCAAACCCCCCCCCAAAACTGACCTTCGCCCCTGACTTGCCGGTGGCTCCTCGTGGTCCCCGCTGGCCCCTGGGACCCTGCGGGAGGAGGGGGGTGGGGGGTGTGATGAGTGGTCCATTGGTCCATCAGCCCCCCCCCTCCCCCCCCCCATAGATTGAGGGGGGGGGGGGGGGGGGAGGGCTGGGGCCCCCCTCACTCCCAACCAGAGAGATCTGGGGAGGGGGTGGAGAGCTCAGTGTGTGTGCCCCCCCCCCCCCCCCCACCCAAAACCCCCTCCCATACTCACCGTGGGGCCACGCTCGCCCCTGGGCCCCCGATTTGCCGGAGAGACCCTATAAAAAAATAAAAAGATCGACTCGGGGGGTGGGGGGGACAGGGAGTGCGGGACCCCCCCCCCCCCCCCGCCCCCCCTCCCCACAGCTCTTGAGCCGGGGGGGGAGGACAGGATTTGGGGGTGAGGGGGGTCGCCGCTCACCCTCGCGCCCTTCTCGCCGTTGCTGCCGGGGAATCCGGGGAACCCCTGCGATCCCTGGGGACGGAGAGGAGTTGGGGTGAGGGGTGCGGGGGGGTGGGTGGGGGCCATGTGGGGCAGGCCCCCCCCCCCCCCCCCCCCCCCCCCCCCACCTTACGGCCACCACGCTTACCTTGGGTCCCTGACGCCCCGGGTAACCGGGCAGCCCCTGGCACCCCCCAGTTTCCCCTGTGGGAGAGAGAGATGGGGTAGGGGGGCGTCGTGGGGTGCCCACACTGGCGCACACCCCCCCACCCCCCACCCCCCCCCACACCCCCCGTGTCCCCCCCTGTCGCGTCCCCTCACCTTCTCTCCAACCGGCCCGATGGGACCGGGGGTCACCCGTGGGTCCCGTCCGCCCTTTGGGACCTTCGGGTCCATCTTCACCCCGGGAACCCGGCACCCCGACTTCACCCTGCGGGAGATACCGGGGGCGGGGGGGGTGGGGGGAGGGCGTCAGGGGTGGTCTATCCAGGGGCAGCAAGCCCTTGGGGGGGGGGAGGGGACATCTAGGAGCAAACCCCCCCCCGCCCCTCCCCATGCCACCTACCCGGTCTCCTTTCACGCCCATGTCGCCCTTGAAGCCGGGGAAGCCTTCCTCGCCCTGCGGGGAGAGGATGAGGATGAGGATGAGGATGAGGATGAGGATGAGGATGAGGATGAGGATGAGGATGAGGATGAGGTGATGCCGGTGTCGAGGGGACCACCGCACCACCGGGTTGGGGTGGGGGGACACACAGCCACCCACCTTCTCACCCTTGTGTCCTTTGAGCCCCCGGATGCCGTCCACTCCCTAGGGAGAGAGGAGCGGGGTGACCCACGGCAGGGGGTGGCGTCACGGCTCCCGATTCCCACCACCCCCCGGTTTTTTTCCCCCCCAAAAATTGTTGGGCGATACCCCAGATACCCCCCACACGCCACCCCCACCCCCCCAATAAAATCAGGCACTGACCTTCACCCCACGTGGGCCTGGGTAGCCGATGGGGCCCTGGGGACCCGAGGGGCCCTGAGGAAGGAGGGGGGGAGGTTGGCACCACGTGCCAGGGGACATTTGGGGGGCACCCATGGGACACCCCCGCAGACGTGGGGCTGGGGGTGCCCGTTGCCCCCCCGTGAGGAAGGGGGGGGGGGGGGGTGGTGTGCAAGAGAGGGCAGAGCCCGGGGAGAGAGGGGGGTGAGACACGTGGGGCTTTAACCTGGTTGCCCTTGGTGCCGGGGGGTCCTTCCTTCCCGGGGTGGCCTCTGGGGACAGGAGAGGGGACAGTGAGGATGAGGAGGGACTTGAGATGGGGCACGCAGACGTCGTGCGTGTGTGTGTGTGTGTGTCCCCCCTCCCAGACCCACAACCAGCCCCCTGGGTGGCTTCATCCCAGCCTGGGTCATCCAGATTGGGGAGGGGGACACACCACACATGGGGATGGTGGGGGACAGCGGGGGACATGGGGACAGCACCCAGGAGTGGGGTGACCCTGCCCAGGGGTGATGGAGGGTGGGTACTCACGGGGGGTCCGTCGGAGCCCGGCATGCCGGGCAAAACCGGGTTTCCCTTGGGGACCCTGCGGAGAGAGGAGTCGGGGTGAGCACCGGCAGCGAGGGAGGGGCCCAACCTCGTGTCGTCGTCCCCCCCCCCCACAATTCCCTGTGCATCCCCCACCCCACAATTCCCTGTGCACCCCCCTCGGGTTTGGGACCCGGCGCCCACCTTCTCTCCGGGAGGTCCCATGGCGCCTTGCGGTCCTGGGAGACCCTAAAAACACAGAGATTTTGGGGGGGTGA
>NW_028237772.1:0-7500 GCF_034619465.1 Leptosomus discolor
TGATGGGGGACAGGGAGAGGGTGACACCGGTGACAGCGACACCAGTGACGGTGCCAGGGTGTGTGGGGGGGGATGGGGCTGAGGGTGACAAGGGGGGGGGGGGTGTGACACAGGTGACACCAGGGACAGCGGGACGGCGACACCAGTGACGGGTGCGCTGGTGACACTGGTGACAGTGACAGGGGTGCCGGGGCGGGGGCCCCCCGGGGGTTTTTCCAGGCGGTACTGGGAGCACTGGGAGGGCTGGGGGTGGGGGGGACATGGACGTCTGGGTCCCTGGGGGTGGCCCTGCAGCACAGCGTCCCCCTTGCCCCTCCCCCCCCCAAGTTGACCCCCCCCAGTTGCTCTCCCCAAGTCAAGGACCCCCCCCCAGTTACCCTCCCAGTTTCCCCTCCCCGTGCCAAGGACTCCCCAGTTGCCCTCCCAGTTGCTCCCAGGGCTCCTCCCAGCCCCCGACCCCTTGGGTCCCTTCGGGGGGGGGGGGGGGGGGGGGGGGGGCTGCTGGTGACACTGCCAGTGGCACTGGGAGGTGTACTGGTGGTACTGGGAGCACTGGGGAGGCTGAGGAGGACCCCCCGGGTGCCCCTCCCGAGCCCCCATGGCTGAAGGTGCTGGGGGGGGGGGGGGGGGGCAGACTGGGAGTGAACCTCCCCAAACTGGGAGTCCAAACTGGGAGAAGACCCCAAACTGGGAGCGTCCCCCATTGTCCCCTCCCCACCGCGCTCCCCGGGTGGGGGAGGGGCAAGGGTCGAGGGCAATAAAGCGACGCGCTGAACCCCCCCCCCCCCCCGAACCCCTGCCCCCCCCCCACTCCCTGTGTGTCCCCCCCCCAACCCCCGGGTCACCCCCCCCCCCCACTGGTCACACCCCCCCCCCCCCGGGTCCCTCGACCCCCTGCATCCCCCCCAAACCCCTGGGTATCCCCCAACCCCTGTGTCCCCCCTGAACCCCTGGGTCGTGTCACCCCCCCCCCCGATCCCCCCCCCCCTTTTCCCCCCCCCTCGTGTCCCCCCAACACCCGTTTCCCCCCCCCACCCCCTGGTCCCCCCCAACCCCCCGTTTCCCCCCCCCTCTCGTGTGTGTGTCCCCCCCCAGTGTCCATTCCCCCCCCCTCCCCTGTTCCCCCCCCTCCTGTGTCCCCCTCCTCCCCGGTTCCCCCCCCGTCTCCCCCCCCCGGTTCCCCCCCAACCCCCATGTCCCCCTCCAACTCCCAACTCCCCCCCCATTCCTCCCCCCATCCCTTGTCCCGTCCCCCCCCCCGGTTCCCCCCCCCTCCCGGTTCCCCCTCAACCCCGGTTCCCCCCCCCCCTCCCGTGTCCCCCCCCCCGGTTCCCCCCCAACCCCCATGTCCCCCCCCAACTCCCAACCCCCCCCCATTCCCCCCCCCTTGTCCCCTCCCCCACCCCCGGTTCCCCCCAAACCCCGGTTCCCCCCCCCCCCTCCGTGTCCCCCCCCACCCCCGGTTCCCCCTCAACCCCCATGTCCCCCCTCAACTCCCAACCCCCCCCCCCTTCCCCCCCCCTTGTCCTCTCCCCCCCCCCGGTTCCCCCTCAACCCCCATGTCCCCCCCCAACTCCCCAGTCCCCCCCCCTCCCGTGTCCCCCCCAACCCCCATGTCCCCCCCAACTCCCCAGTCCCCCCCCCTCCCGTGTCCCCCCAACCCCCATGTCCCCCCCCCAACTCCCAACCCCCCCCCCCATTCCCCCCCCCCTTGTCCCCTCCCCCCCCCCCGGTTCCCCCTCAACCCCCATGTCCCCCCCCAACTCCCCAGTCCCCCCCCCTCCCGTGTCCCCCCCAACCCCCATGTCCCCCCCAACTCCCCAGTCCCCCCCCCTCCCGGTTCCCCCTCAACCCCCATGTCCCCCCTCAACTCCCAACCCCCCCCCCATTCCCCCCCCCTTGTCCCCTCCCCCCCCCCCGGTTCCCCCTCAACCCCCATGTCCCCCCCCAACTCCCCAGTCCCCCCCCCCTCCCGTGTCCCCCCCAACCCCCATGTCCCCCCCAACTCCCCAGTCCCCCCCCCCTCCCGTGTCCCCCCAACTCCCATGTCCCCCCTCAACTCCCAACCCCCCCCCCCATTCCCCCCCCCCTCCCTTGTCGTCCCCCCCCCCCCGGTTCCCCCTCAACCCCCATGTCCCCCCTCAACTCCCAACCCCCCCCCCCCCATTCCCCCCCCCCCTCCCTTGTCGTCCCCCCCCCCCCCGTTTCCCCCCCAACCCCCATGTCCCTCCCCAACTACCCCCCCCCCCTTCCCCCCCCCCCCCCCCCCCCCGGGTGCGGCCCCTCCGCAGCCACCGCCCTTGGCCCGGCACCGCGGGGCCCCGCCCCACCCCCCCCCACCCCGCCCCCCCTCCCACCCCCCCCCCCTCCCACCCCTCCCAGCCTCGCCGGGTCCCAGTCGCACCAGGATGCTGGCGCTACTGGTAGCCCTGGCGACGCTGGCGGCGGGGGGCGGGGGGGTCCCGCGCTGTCCCCTGGGCTCGGTGCCGGTGGCCTCGGGGGGCTGCGGGGACCGGGACGAATGTCGCACGGCCGCCGTGTGCCACCACATGTGCCTCAACCACCAGGGGGGCTTCGCCTGCCACTGCCACCCGGGCTACGTCCTGGCCCCCGACGGCGCCAACTGCCGCCCCCGCCGCCCCCTCCCCCGCCGCCCCCCCCCTCCCCCGCCCCGACCCCCGCCCCCCAACCCCGGGCCCGGAGGGGGGCCGGGATGGGCGGCGGAAGGGGCCGCCGGGGGGGACGCGCGCGAAAGGCGGCCGCCCCCCGCGTACCGGGGGGCTGCGCTCGAGGGTCCCCGGCGGAGGTCGAGGCCGGAGGGTTCGGCGCTGCGGGCAGGCGAGCCCGGGGATCCGCACGAGGATTCGCACGAGGATCCGCGCGAGGATCCGCGCGAGGATTCGCACGAGGACCCGCGCGAGGATTCGCACGAGGATCCGCCCGAGGATTCACGCCGCCGGGTTTCGCACGAGGGTCCGCAGCCGTCTTGGTACCGGGGCTTGCCTGAGGGTTTGCACAAGGATTTGCACGAGGATCCGCCCGAGGATTCGCGCCGCCGGGTTTCGCACGAGGGTCCGCAGCCGTCTTGGTACCGGGCCTTGCCCGGGGGCTCGCACGAGGATTCGCACGAGGATTTGCGGCGGCAGGCTTTGCACGAGGGCTCGCAGCCGTCTTGGTACCAGGGCTTGCCTGGGGACTTGCACGAGGATTTGTACGATTATTTGCACGAGGATTTGAGAGCCGAGAAGGAGGAGGAGGGGTGGAAAGAGGATTTGCACGAGGGCTCGCGCCGTGACGGCGGCGGGGATTGGCGTCCGCCTTGGCAGCGGGGTTTGCACGAGGGTTCACGCGAGGACCTGCAGCCAGGCGGGCACCGGGACTTGCATCGAGGTTTGCACGAGGGTTTGCACCAGGATTTGCACGAGGACTCGCGCCAGGATTTGCGGCCAGGCGGGCGCCGGGCTTTGCACGAGGCTTTGCACGAGGATTTGCACGGGGACTCGCCCCGAGACGGCGACCACCGGCAGCCGCGACCGCCCCGGCACCGGCCTTCGCACGGGGGCTCTTCTTCGCACGAGGATTTGCACGAGATTTCGCCCAGCTCCCCGCTGGCACCCGCCCCGTATGGTGACCCCCCCCCCCGCCCCTGCCCCCCCTTACGGGGACGAGGACCCCGACGCCTACGGGGGCCCCTATATGGACCTGGGGGACCCCGACGCCTACGGGGGCCCCTATATGGGCCTGCCCCCCCCCCTCTAGGGCTGGGGAGGCCAACACGGGGCTGTGGGACCCCGAAACGGAGCCCTGGGACCCCGACATCTATGGGGACCCCTATATGGACCCCTACGGGGATGAGGACCCCGAGCCTGGGAGCCTCCGGCGGGGCAGGGACCCCCAAACCAGGCCCTGGGACCCCTATGGGGACCCCGAGATGGACCCGTACAGGGGCCGAGACCCCCCCAGGGACGGGGACCCCCAGGGTGAGCCCAGGGACCCCTATAGAGCCCCAGATCCTGAGACTGAGCTCTGGGACCCCCAGAGAGACCCCCGGGGACCCCTATAGAGTTGGGGACCCCCAGAGTAGCCCCAGGGACCCCTATAGAGCCCAGGACCCCCAGGGGTGACCCCAGGGACCCCTATAGAGCCCAGGGCTCCCAGATTGATCCCCGGGACCCCTACAGATTTAGGGACCCCCAGAGTGACCCCAGGGACCCCTATAGAGCTCAGGACCCCAGGGGTGACCCCAGGGACCCCTATAGAGCCCCAGATCCCACGTCTGAGTCCTGGGACCCTCATAGGACCTGG
This sequence comes from Leptosomus discolor, assembly GCF_034619465.1. Lineage (NCBI taxonomy): Eukaryota > Metazoa > Chordata > Aves > Leptosomiformes > Leptosomidae > Leptosomus > Leptosomus discolor. The sequence goes on from NW_028237772.1 coordinate 4,306, forward strand.
GACCCCCAGAGTGACCCCGGGGACCCCTATAGATTTGGGGACTCCCAGAGTGACCCCAGGGACCCCTACAGATTTAGGGACCCCCAGAGTGACCCCAGGGACCCCTATAGAGCTCAGGACCCCAGGGGTGACCCCAGGGACCCCTATAGAGCCCCAGATCCCGAATCTGAGTCCTGGGACCCTCATAGGACCTGGGATCCTCAGAGAGACCCCGGGGACCCCTATAGAGCCCAGGACCCCCAGAGTGACCCCGGGGACCCCTATAGAGCCCCAGATCCCAAGACTGAGCCCTGGGACCCCCATAGGACCTGGGACCCCCAGAGTGACCCTGGGGACCCCTATAGAGTTGGGGACCCCCAGAGTGACCCCGGGGACCCCTATAGAGCCCAGGACCCCAGGGGTGACCCCAGGGACCCCTATAGAGCCCCAGATACCGAGACTGAGCCCAGGGACCCCCGTAGGACCTGGGATCCCCAGAGAGACCCCGGGGACCCCTATATGGCCCAGGACCCCCAGAGAGACCCCGGGGACCCCTATAGAGCCCAGGACCCCCAGAGAGACCCCGGGGACCCCTATAGAGCTCAGGACCCCAGGGGTGACCCCAGGGACCCCTATAGAGCTCCAGATCCCGAGACTGAACCCTGGGACCCCCCATAGGACCCGGGACCCCCAGAGTGACCCCGGGGACCCCTATAGAACCCAGGACCCCAGGGGTGACCCCAGGGACCCCTATAGAGCCCCAGATACCGAGACTGAGCCCAGGGACCCCCGTAGGACCTGGGATCCCCAGAGAGACCCCGGGGACCCCTATAGAGCCCAGGACCCCAGGGGTGACCCCAGGGACCCCTATAGAGCCAGTCCCCCCCCCCCGCCCTATAGGGACCCCCAAACTGCCCCCTCCATCCCCCAGGACACCCTTAGTGCCCCCCCCTGGGCTGAAGATTCCCCACCTGCCCCCCCCACCTCCAGGGACCCCCCACCTGCCCCCCCTGTTGCCTCCCCTGAATCCCAGTTGCCCCCAGTTGCTCCCCCAACTGCCCCGCCCACCCCTGGAGCCGTCCCAGTTGCCCCAGTTAGCCCCCCAGTTACCCCTGGAGTTGCCCCAGCTACGCCCCCAGTTGCCCTCCCCAGGGTCAAGGCCCCCCCAACTGCCCCTCCACTTGCCCCTGCTAAATCCCAGTTGCCCCCAGTCACCTCCCCAACTGAACGCCCCAGCCCCAGAGCCCCCCCACTTGTCCCAGTTACCCCCCCAGTTGCCCTCTCCAGACCCAAGGACCCCCCAGTTACCCCAGTTACCCCCTCAACTGCCCCCGCCAAAGCCAACAATACCCCAGTTGCCCACCCAACCCCCAGAGCCCCCCCAGTTACCCTCCTAGTTTCCCCTCCCCCTGCCAAGGGCTCCCCAGTTGCTCCCCCAGTTGCCCCAGTTACCCCCCAAGCTGCCCCACCACAAGCCAAGGACCCCCCGGTTGCCCCAGTTGCTCCCAGGGCTCCTCCCAGTCCGCGACCCCCTGGGTCCCTTCGAGGGGGACTGCTGGTGGCACTGCCAGTGGCACTGGGAGGTGTACTGGTGGTACTGGGAGCACTGGGGGGGCTGAGGAGGCCCCCCCGGGTGCCCCTCCCGAACCCCCATGGGTGAAGGTTGGGGGGGGGTGGCGGGGTGGGTGCAAACTGGGAGGGAACCCCTCCCCCAAATTGGGAGTCCAAACTGGGAAAGGACCCCCAAACTGGGACTGTTAGCCCCAAACGGGGACTGGGACCCCTCCCAAACTGGGATGGGAGGCTCAAACTGGGATGCAACCCCCCCTCCCCTCCCCCCCGCCCCCTGCCCCTCCCCGGCCAACGCTCAGGGCTTCCCCCCCCCCCCCCCCCCAAACTGGGAGTCCAAACTGGGAAATAAAGGACCCCAAACTGGGATTGACCCCCCCAGCCCAGCCCAGCCCCTCCCCCCCCAGCCCCCCGGGTGGGGGAGGGGCAGGGGTCGAGGGCAATAAAGGGCAGCGCTGAACCCTCCCCCCCCTCCGGACTCCTGAGTCCCCTGCGGGGGGGGGGGGGGGAGGGGGGGCAGGGTTTTGGGGGGGGGGAGGGGGGGTCACGCCGACGCCTGGGTCCCTTTTGGGCCTGGGGGAGGGGCAGAGCCGGACCCCCGGATGCTTTTTTGGGGGGGGGTGGGGGGTGGGGGGGGGGGTGTCTTCCCGGCTTCCCGGACCCCCTGCTCGCTCCCCTCCCCCCCCCCCCCTCCCCCCCCCAGCTGTTGAGCGGATCCAGATGTTGGGGGGTGGGGGGGAGGGGTGGGGGTGGGGGGTGGGGCGGGTGCGGCCGCGGTGAGTCACGATCGCGCTCGGCCGCGCGGGTCCCCTGGGGGGGGGGGTGGGGGTGGGGGGTGGGGGTGGGGCGGGGGGAGCGGGAACGCCCGGGGGGAGGGGGAGGCATGACGTCATGGCCCCGCGCGAGATGGGGGGGGGGGGGGGCGGGAGAGCGAGAGAGGGGGCCTGGGGGGGGGGGGGAGGGGGGGGGTGGGGGGTGTCCGTGGTGTGACGTGAGCAGTGACGTGTCGATGACCCCCCCCCTTGGACCCCAGAGCCTTCATCCTCCTCCCCACCTCCGCCCTCCTCCTCCTCCTCGCCTCAGCCTTCATCCTCCTCCTCCACTCAGCCTTCATCTTCCTCTTTGCCTCAGCCTTCATCCTCCTCCTCGCCTCAGCCCTCATCCTCCTCCTCGCCTCAGCCTTCATCCTCCTCCTCACCTCAGCCTTCATCCTCCTCCTCGCCTCAGCCTTCATCCTCCTCCTCGCCTCAGCCTTCATCCTCCTCCTCACCTCAGCCTTCATCCTCCTCCTCTTCTCAGCCCTCGTCCTCCTCCTCGCCTCAGCCTTCATCCTCCTCCTCACCTCAGCCTCCATCCTCCTCCTCAGCCCTCCATCCTCGCCTCAGCCTTCCTCCTCCTCCTCTTCTCAGCCCTCATCCTCCTCCTCGCCTCAGCCTCCATCTGCCTCCTCGCCTCAGCCCTCCTTTTCTTCCTCGCCTCAGCCTACATCCTCCTCCTCGCCTCAGCCTTCATCCTCCTCCTCCACTCAGCCTTCATCTTCCTCTTTGCCTCAGCCTTCATCCTCCTCCTCACCTCAGCCTCCATCCTCCTCCTTGCCTCAGCCTTCATCCTCCTTCTCGCCTCAGCCTTCATCCTCCTCCTCGCCTC